>NC_135224.1:8505209-8805209 GCF_052324685.1 Brachyhypopomus gauderio
ACAGTTCATATTGACTGTGTTATCCATGATTATTATTATGATATCATAAATTCAGCTTCTAATACAATAAGAAATACATAGTATGTCCATCTCAATGGTGAAATGTTTTAGACATTTGCAGACAAGGTATTTGGGGTGTTTAACTGGACAATTCCACTCGCTGTTGCCCTCTCCTGCTTTGGGGGATTAAATGCATCCATCTTGGCTGCCTCGAGGTGAGTGACATGTAAGATCATCTACATACAAACAGTATAAATTATACCATCATCATCATCTTCTTCCTCATCAGTAGAATCATCCTGCGCTGCATGCGTGTGACGTGTCATGTGTGCGATGTGTCATGCGTGTGACGAGTCATGTGTGTGGTTTCTCCAGGCTGTTCTTCGTGGGCTCCAGAGAGGGCCACCTGCCTGACTACTTGTGCATGATCCACGTTAGCCGCTTCACCCCTATCCCTGCCCTGCTGTTCAATGTCAGTCACCTCCCAAACACCACTGCCTGAACGTGTGTGTGTGTGTGTGATCAGAGAAACTGAAACAGAAATGAATGCCAATGTTTAGCCCAGTCATTCATGCATTCTCACGCGTGCCTGACACAGTTTCAGTTCGTCTGCCCACGGTCATGCTCAGTCCATATTATGTTCTTCATGTTTCCCAAGAATTCCCGGTTATACATCCATTGGTTTCATTTCACAACTCTCCAACGAAGCACGGGGAACACATGGATGAGTGATGTGCTCTGATGTTGTTTTTGGCAGGGCGCCATGGCTCTGGTGTACCTCTGTGTGGAGGACATCTTTAAACTGATTAACTACTACAGTTTCAGCTACTGGTTCTTTGTGGGTCTGTCCATCCTTGGCCAGCTCTACATGCGCTGGAAACAGCCAGACAGACTACGCCCACTCAAGGTATAGCTGGTCTCTTCCAGTGAATTAGCATATTGAATATTTGATTTGTCATTCATAAATTATCACGTTAGTGATAAGTTGCCATTGTGAAGGATTATATCTTTACATCAGTCATTCCTTCTTTCTCTTTCTCAGCTCAGTATCGTCTTCCCAATCATTTTCTGCCTCTGCACCATCTTCCTTGTGGTGGTCCCACTTTATAGTGACACCGTTAACTCCTTGATTGGCATTGGAATTGCCCTATCAGCCGTGCCCGTCTACTTCTTATGTTGCTACACCCCCGCCTCCCGAAGGCCAGTGTGGCTTCGCAGATTCATCGGTAAAACTCTGTTTTTTTTACTACATTAATTCCATTTTTTTAAATGTCAAAGAATTACATGATGTGTTAATCCTTTTTAATCTCATTTTCTTTGCCACATTTTCAGCTTCATCTGGATTGCTAATTCAGAAGGTCTGCTACTGTGTGCTGACTGAAATGGACATAGATGAAGGGAAAATCGAGTAAAAATGGACATCCAATCAAAAACAAGGCGACGTGTCCTTACAGTACACCAACAACCAATAGTCTGTCAGCATGATGAACTCTCAGAACAGCCAGTTGCGCCACTTGACAGACGTTATAAACTCTTTGGGAATCCATCTTCCCTCTTGTTCTAAAGATTATTCTATATATTAAAGGACATTTTTAATACAAAGCTGGCCAGTGGAGTCTCACTGGTGATCTGAGGCCCCAGAGTTTGGCTCCAATCCTTATAACCCAGAGAACACTAGAAATTCACAGTACTGTCTGGAACAGGTTTGAAATTCAGTGTACATGTTCAGTGTATGGGAGTCCAGTGTTCATGGAGGTTGAAGAGATATTATGCAGGTAAACTCTTTTCCAAAGATTCCAATAGGAAAAACAGGATGTATTTAAATGTCTCAAATACATGACTCCTCTAAAATGCAAAAACTAGGGACCAAAATCGATTTTAGTTTCACTGTGGGAGAATGTAAAACCATATATACTACTCAAAAAAATAAAGGGAACACTAAAATAACACATCCTAGATCTCAATTAATAAAAATCTTTGAAATCAGTTGAAAATCTCTCATTTCTACCTGTTGTCTGTTCCATTTGCACAAGAGCAGATGAAATTGATTCACAATCAGTGTTGCTTCCTATCTGAACACGAAGTGTGGATGACTTGGAGTTACATTGTGTTGTTTAAGGGTTCCCTTTATTGTTTTGAGCAGTGTATATTAATCAGCATCACATAAATGTCAGTTAGTTTTATATGTCCCTATTTTTCCACTTTGAATCTATGATCAAACCAAAGCAATGAGGACATATTTAGCTTAGTTAACATTATATTTATGGATATAACAATAAAATTACACCAACCAGAAATCTGCAGTAAAGTGATCTGTTTCATATTTAATGATAATATCAGTTTTGTACCCAACACAGTTTTCCCTGTGCTCCTCTTCAACAGTCTCTTGATAAATGAATACAAGGTAGCTAGCCTGCAAAACGCTTGCGTGGTAGCCGTCAGCCAATGGTGTCCTCCCAGGGTCTCTTCTTTGCAGACTGTTGCTGGGGTCTGTTCTTGGGACTGGCTGATTTTGTTGTTGACATGGGTGCTGACTGCTGCAGGGGATTGTGGGTAAAGGTCTGCCTCAGCGGGCCTAAAAGGGGAATTACAGATAGAGGTTTGGCAACATTGAAGAAATCAATAACCATACACGCACATGCTCACACACTACAGAAAATACCAGACACACCTTTGGCTGCGATGTCGAGGTGTCCTTTAATTCTCCTTTCTCTGTCCTCCAGCTGTTGAGCCAATTGGGCGTTTTTCCAACCTATATGAAAGCAGTCAGAAGAGCATGCTAATTTGAAAAACACGCATATTCATCAGTGGCACATCAGACATCTGTGAATAGTACCTTGAAAAAGCAGCTTGAAAATTACTTGAATCAATATTGAAATATAACATTTAGTGCAAACATCAACACCTTCTTTATTTCATGTTTGGATGAGGCTTTGCAGGGATCCTCTTTGTTTCTTTATGGCTACTGCAATGTCCATGCCCAATCATAAATGTTTACACGAATTTGCTGTGCTCTTCTACATTTAAGCTTGAATGTAATATAATGTTATATAATTTTTTTTACCAAATGGATAACAAGAAATGGAGGCATGTGAAGACTGCACATGGCACCAAGCAGTGCTTACCTTTCTTGATGCTGGCGAGGAAGCCCTCGTTGGGGGGGAGGGCAGAGGGCGGGTGAGTGATGCGCACTGGGATACGAAGCTTCTGCCTCACCGCTGGATGTCTGAGCAAGGCCACCTGACCCAGCGTGAAGACGTTTGACGTCAGCCAGTATGTAAACACAGCCTAGGATCAAAGACACCCAGTTATTCACATAGAAGTAGCATCAGATGACATAATTGATATATAGAGTGAGAGTAAGAGTGTGTGAGAGAGAGAGAGAGAGAGAGAGAGAGAGACTGACCGTAGGGAAATTAATAGTCATCGGTAAAATGACAAAGGGCATGATTCTGAAGACCGTCTTCATTGCTCTGAGATTTGGGTTGTCTACACCTGACTCTGCACCCAACTAAAATGGGGGAAGGTGGATCAAAGAGGAGATGTAAGGTTTAACTAAGATGTAAGGTTTGTGATTAATGTGAAATAAACACAAACATGCTTTGGATCTTCTTGGCTACAATTCAAAACTAATACTGTCACGTTCTGCTGACAGTACCTCCAGGATGGCAAACATAGTCCCAGTGACGAAAACGGGTAGGATATAAAACGGATCTGCTATAGTAAGGTCGGGGAACCACCACAGTCCTCCAGTCTGCAGACTGGGCACAGGAAGATAGGCCATCTTACGCAAAGCAACGAAGAAGGAGATGAAGATTGGGGCCTGCGAAGAAAGAATATACACAAATACATGAATGTGACACAGCAGAAAACGACCATGAGCTCGCCATCAGCACATGTGTAACAGGAATAATTCTACACTGACCTGCACCAGAGGTACCAGGAATCCTCGAATGGGGTTTACATCATGTTTTTTCTGAAACAGCATCAACTCAGAATATGCCTTTGAGACTACAAAGAGAAGCACAGATGCGACATCATAACTCTGAAAACAGCACTCATGACGCAGGAGGAGATACCAGAGGAGAATAGTGTGTTTAAAGAGGGAAGCAGGTACTGACACTCGAAGCTGTTCCCGCTCTGCTTGGCCTCGTTCATGTGGTTGGTGAGTTTGGTCATCTGTGGCAAAACATTGTTCAGCTTGACTGCCTCCCTCTGGCCCTTCACAATGACGGGGAAGACGGCACAACGGGCTATGATGGTGCCTAAACACAAATCACACAGCAGCTGAAACCTCACCATGTCATACAATGAAGTCAAAGCACACTGACAGAGTAAAAGAGGAACACAACATTCTTTCAATGACACACTAAATCAGAAGCTCTACTACACTAAACATTTGGTGTAACAGAGGTATTAAGTACTGAAATGGAATATTTAGTACATTAAATACTGAATTAACACATCCTCCAGGTTGAACAAATGAAAGCTCATTTACATGCAGGTACGCAGAATATAATTCTATACCATTAGATGTATATTATTAGTTAAACACTTACCTGCAACAATAGCACCCCACCAGGGCAACCCAACACTGACATGCATGAATTCCAATAAGTTCTGAATCAATCCCACAGGAGTATAGCTGCCTAGACCCAATTCTGATAAGCTGAGTTCTGCTGCCCCCTGGAGGACATCTGCTGCCATGACAGGGGCCTCAGACACTTGTTCTGTAATTGGCTGTGTGATGACTGGGCTAGGCTCAGTGATAGGGACAGGGACCGGAGCGGACAGTGTAATGTCTGCTGTTGAGCTAGTAAGCAATCCTGTTTCAGCTGTGGCCTAAAAGAAAGCACAGGACAAGTATCAGAAAATAATAAAATAACAATGTTTTTAAAATGATCATAAGGTGGTTATTAATCGTCACTCTTAAAAGGAGAGTTAAAGTCTACAACAATGTGAAATTACAGTGAGGTCACAGTTACTGGTTAACACACCTGTGAGCTGTTTTGGCGCATAGCCATTGCACTGCCCAGCAGTGATCGTCCATGGTCACGACCCCCCAGAAGAGCCCGGACAAAAGGACTTCTGCTTCCTCTGACTGTGTGAATATGCGATCGCTGTACAACACACTGGCAAGGAGTGAGGGTCAAAGTAAGAAAAAAAAGAAGGTGTTAGAGAGATGTTCTCCATGCAATCACTCACAGCATGTGCAAATGTAAACAGACACCTATGCACAACTAGGGACATTGCTATACGATGAAACCTAAAATGGCCTGATAGAAAGAAACAGAAGATGCCATTAGATTTATACTACAGAAAACAGTGGCCATTTTCAGCTATTATATTCTGCCCTTAAACAGTATTACACATTCAAAGGATTGTGGGGTTCTCCTCATAGTGTGGCCACACATGGAAGTACCCCCAGTGTACCTCTGACGCATGCAAACATACCACGGATGAAGCTGCACGGTTACTTATGTATCACACAAAGACATTTTTATTGTTTCGTTGAATATATTGAGTACCTTTGGTTCTTTTCTGTTAATCTACTTTAGGATGATTCTCTCTGAAGTAGCTCGCCCTGCAGATTTAACGTTGCTTGAACGCAAACCAGCTATGCTAGCAATGGGTACGGGATGGATAGCGACCTAGCACGGCTACTTTAAATTCCGAAACAACAGGATCTGATCAGGACAAAGTATACAGCCCTGAGCTGCAGTAGATCGCTCCCGTGCCCAGATATTCATAGCAAAGCCCTCTGCTACTGAACACAACGTAATGCCGGACGACCTAGCTAGCATGTCCAGCAATGACTTTGAAAGTAGGCAGCTCGACGTGTGAGCTCGGCGAGTCCTACAACACAAAAACAAACATCTCTTAGCTGCTACAAATTAATTTGACCAACCCCGTTCCACGTCGATGCAGCTGACAGCGTGGAGATACTCACGATACCTGCTTGTTTAAAACAACATTTCGTTAGGCAGCCATGGACCACTCTACCCCTGAGCGCAGCCATGTTGAAAAGAGAAACACAGTACGGAAAAGGTGAAAGGACAAACTCGTTTGGGGATTTGCGTTATTCAGATCTATCAAACATAGACGATGTATGTCCCTTGTTCGATTTTAAACGATCAAACTACTCCATTTTAATCCAGCATGTATTAAAATTGGTGTAATAGATGTGATAGTGTAATAGATGTGATGTAACACATGGTTCTGAAGGAAATTCTAATTAGATGGCAGGATTCTGTTATACAAAGCAGTAATCAAAATCAGTGCACTCTCCTCTGTCATAGAAGAAAACAACACTATCCTTAGAAAATATCAAACCAATAAAAAGTGTTAGATTAAATAACAAAAAAGAGGTTAATACATTTATAAACGTAGCCTCTTACTACATTTAGATGTAGATATGTAGATGTGCTCACTGACAACTTATTTTATCAACAACAAAAAAGGTAGGCCATCCATCTTAAATAATCTTTGTGCTTTGACACAGGGCCCAAGCATTTATGGGGCCCTAAGCAGAATTTCATTTGGGGTTCCCCATACCACCATCTCAGCATCGAATTCTTATGTAATTAATATGCTCATCATGATATCTTGGTGCTATTTCCCCCAACCCCCAGTGGCTCTAAGCGGCCCTTGTAATTCGAGTAGGCTGTCAGGACCATTTTTACTATTTTCTTTTTTTTTTTTTGTCAATTTGTGAAACCCATGTTTCCAAGTAAAATCTAAAACCAGACATTTTTGTTGCGTCAGACATATTTTTTTGTTCAAGTGTCATGAATGACTCCTCCCCCTCTGTCAATCATGTTCGTGTAAGTGCGTTTACTTCCGTGTTTTCGTTTACCATGTGCGTCCATGTTTTCTTCCTGTTTTATGGCCCTGGTTAGCCCTTTGTCATTCCTCTCACCTGTGTTTCTTGATTCACCTGTGTACCCCGTACCCCGTTTCCTGAATCCCTCATGGCTGGTCATTATTCATAACTCCTCATGTTCGTTTATCCATGCTCATTTTACCCAGCCCTGCAAACCTGGTGATTATTCCTGATTATCACAGGGTTTCATAATTCTAGAAACTGCATCAAGTCGTATATTCTGCTTGGTGTTCCTACCCCATGTATACATCGCTAAACTCATCCAGGTCTTAGTGTGTATTACATGTTCTAGCCTTGATTTAAACTTATAATGCATGCTTTTGGGAGTGGAGGTGGGGTTCTGTACCCTCGTATAACAGCCCTAACGACGAGCGTGTTGACTATATATAGTCAATATTACGGAAGTTTCAAGTCATACTCATATGACGACGTCAGATAAAATTTTGGATTACTTGGAGCTGAGAATGTCACGTGGAAAATCTGTATATAGTGGAAATGCAGTTCGCCGTGTTTGTTTCTAACGCAGCTATTACACGTTTCCACACATTTTTGTCCCGACACGTTTGCATTAGTATCTGATTGTGGCAGGAACCGTGACGTCTCGTCCTCGCTGCATTGCAGTCAGAGCCAGCACCACCGGCCGGCCTCGCTACGGAGGACGTGACAGTGTTTTCTCCATAGAAGTGGTTGGAGTGAAAGAATAAAAGCCTGCTCTTAACTTACTCTTAATCTGGAAATGTCAGACCCCGAAGAAAAGGACAACTGCTCAAAAGACGCAGCACCTTTATCATTTTTTAGTAATCTAAGTAAGTTTCACTTGTTATCAATTATATATTTAAAATACTGCATTGTTTAATTAAAATGTTGATAGTGTATAAATTGGTTATTACGTTGTGGATTAGAGAAAAGACAAGACAAGGACAAGACATTAAATATTTAGATTAAAGAACCTTTTAGTATTAATAAAAGGCCACAAAGAGAAACTGAAAGTACCTTTTCAAGCAACGGAAATGTTTACTACTCAGACAATGTTTACTAACTAACTAACACTAACTAACAAATTTTAGGAATCTCAAAAAGTGAACAATCAGACCACTGCCCAGAAAAAGTGGAAGTCGGTAAGTTCCATTAAGTTCCAGTTAATTGCTTTCAACAGTGTGCCCTCCTTTGGTCCTGACCTGAAGTTAAAGGAGAGAATCCTCCGATGCAGATTCAGATCCGATAGTTGTATTGTCATAGATAGATAGCGATATAGGCCTAACCATTTCAGTTCCGCTATACTCAGTGTGTACCCAAACTGTACATTAAAATTGAATCACAAAATCTAGAGCAGCCACATAGTAAGGCAGGAATAAAAAAAATACCAGAATTGTAAACCACTCTTTGTTACACCACTCTCTGCTACAAGGGTTTGAAACTTTGACATTTTCTTTTGTCAGTTGTTCCATGTGGTCATAAAATGCCATTAGACTACTTGATAGCATGGTCCAAGTACTGTCTTAAGCAGGTATGCCCGTTTCCTATTGATTTAATATTTGATTTCTGTTTAATATAGAACCATCCCATTTGTTACACAATTTGAGACATTTTGCATTATAATAATTATACTTCAACATGCTATTAATAAAGTGTATTTTTTAATAAAACATTATTTCTTTATTTTAGATGGAAACTAAATTCACCTGCCCAACATTTGATAAGAAGAAGAAGGAAATGTGTTCAGCAAGATTTTCTTACCAAGAACTGTGTCAGTTAGCTACCCTACCTCCAAGGATAAAGAGTTTTTTTGAAGAAAGACTTGGTGCTCTGAGTGCTGCAAAATTCTGCGACTATAAAACCGTAAGAACATTTTGCTTACATTCTCTAATAAATAATAATAAATGCTTCATATATTACTGACAACATAAGAGTAAAAGAACTGTAATGGGTTAAAAAAAAACTTAAAATCACGTAACACTTTGCGTGATTTACCTGGTATGTTTTGTGTCAGCCTGACTCTATCTCTGATTCTTGCGCTACAATCAGTGTCCCGGATGCAAGTCCTATGTGGAGAGAGCCAATAAGACGAACCTGTGTGTCCACTGCACCATCTGTACGACGGCTATGGGACGCACCTACGAGTTCTGCTGGAACTGCATGGGTGAATGGAAGGGGCAGGTGCACAATGCCACGGTCTGTGGCAATAGTGGCTGTGAGACGAAAAAGGTACAACTCGGTATACTTGGTGGTTATTTGGTGGAGATCAGGCAAACCTGATCGGGCATAGCTGGTCATGTAGTAATTAGGGACAGAGCTGCATGAGGACATGACATGAGTGATGAGCTGGTGAACATTTACTCACAGCAGTGTTGTTTTTGAATTCAAATCAGTAAATTTGAATATGATTCATATACCATTTTTTACAGTAGACATAACAGAGTTGAGAAATGTTGCATTCAAAAGCCAAACCTTTGCTTTGTGTATCACTCGATAGTGAGATTTTGGTATTAGGCTCATGCATGAAATACACTCAAGGCATAAATACAAAGAGGACAAGCAAACAGTATCTTATGTGGTAATATACACAAGTTTGAGAAAGAAGGATGAATTAACATCTGATGAGTCCAGGACACATGCAAATAGCTTCAACTCAAAGAAACTGGTCCAACAGACAGGAGGAAATAGAGCAGGAAAGTGGTGTAGCATGACCATGCACAGACAGGGTATCATCATATCAGACAGTGTATCAGCATATCAGACAGGGTATCATATAAGACAAGGTATCATATCAGGCAGGGTGTCATCATATCGGACAGGGTAACACTTCAGGGTTTTGGAGCATACATTAATGATTATTTAATAGTAGGAACTCCAGTTGGTCTGACAGCTTAACTAACAAGGAAAAACAGAGAAGGCAGCGTGGGCATTCCTGAAGCCTGGTAGTATTGGTGATAGGCCGGCTTCCAGGAAATGTGTGTACTGCTAAACATAAGAGTTGCTGTGGACAAGATGCTCTGCCACACACCATAAGGTGAGCAGGTACGAAGCACCCTGAGACACTGTTCCCCTTCAACAATGAAACCTGTTGGCCCCAAAGTGAAACATGACCATTTATATTCCTGAACCCTGAGATATGCAAATTTATTTAGTTTTTCTCAAAATTTATTTAAATAATTGAATTTCTCAAATTTACTTTTCCAATCTCCACACCATCTGGTCACTCGTACACATCATGAAGGCAATGGCTTACTCATTATGAACAAATACCAAATACTTGGCTTAATGAAACAAATTATTTTGTACAATTGTCTGCTGTTTCCTATGTTATCAGTTACTTTACTTGTCATGTCAAAATACTTGTTCTCTGTTGAATAGTCCTACCCCCAAAAGATATCAGCATTAGTTAAAAAGTCATTACATTCAAGTTATTACATTCATATATGCTGAACCAGTCAACATAACCTGTAAAGCATCTTTTATACATCTTCATTAGACTGTTGTGGTAAAATGAGGTGGAATTATGACCTTCACTGATAATGAGGAGTGTAGGAAGCTTTAGATCAACTAATGGTCAACCAGTTCAGAGGTACGTCTTACAGTATGAACCCTCAGCTGGCAAGCACATATAGACATATGACATTGCTGAATGCCATGGATGTAGTGTGTGAGGACATCACAGCTGAAGCCTACAGAGGCTGGATAAGACATTCCAAAAGATTATTTCTACACTGCATTGCAAAAGATGATATCTATTGTGATTTTATGTCTTGAGAGTCTGACATAACAGACAGACAGGAATGTCAGGAAATGTATTGCACTAAAATTTGACATGCAGTTTGGCTTGTGCAGTTCTTCCTGTTTCCTACGTTTACTATCCAATCTCTTGCAGTCAATCTTCCACATGCAGTAATGTGTAACTTTGTACTATAGAAATGTGCAGCCTAGTGAATTTCAGTCATTGTCCTCAAAACCTTAGCCAACAGAAAATGTTTACAGAGTACTCTGATGTATGACAACTTGGCTAAGTCAAGTTCGTAGTCAAACACTAGGGCTTGTCATTCTGATGTTCATTGACATAAAAAAAGGTTCACTAAATCTGTGTCATCTAATTAGAAATATCTTTAACAATTTTTCAGCCCTCTCAAGCTAAATGTGATTCTTTGAAGTTGTGTCAACCTGAATTCAAGACACAAAAGCGTACCGAACCGGTATTATACCATTACCATACATCATACATTTATGTTCATGTGACAGCAATAGTGTTTGGAGAGCTGTATGCATTTTCTACCTAGATTTATGAAACAAAAGAGAAATCCAGTGACAGAAAGCGACTGGCTATGATCATCAACAACATTGAATTCAGCTGCAAAGACTATTATCGACCTGGAGCAGACATGGATGAAAAGAGCATGAGGATTCTACTTGAGTGCTTAGGTTATAATGTTATAATACTGAACAACCTGTCTGCAAAGGTATGCTTCAAAAAACAAATGCCCTGTTGTCTTTTGCACATATTTTGCATTACTTATGTACTGCCCCCCACATAATTATATGTCTGAATCGCTGTAAATAGTCATATGTTATAGTCAATAACAAAACACTCAGACACATCAGGTAAATGTTTGCCGCATCACCTTTGCAGGGTATGGAGGCTGCTTTCAGCTATTTTTCACAGTGCAATGAACACAGATATTCAGACAGCACATTTGTTGTGATTATGTCCCATGGTGGACCTGAGGGGATTCATGGGATTTATGTTGAAGACGATGAAGATATTTTCCCCGTCGAGAAAATCTTTCAAAACCTTAACTCTGAGAACTGCCCAGGCCTAATAGACAAGCCAAAAATCATTCTCATTCAGGCTTGCAGAGGAGGTAGGATCATTTAACATTATTCCAAGTACCATGATCAAAACACTTCTGTGAAATGCTCATAATTCTTTTGTATGCTGCATACTTAAATTGTTACTTATTGTATTATAGAGTTTGATACTTTGTAGGACTAATATACATCATTCATCTCCAGATAAGGAAGGTTACGTGTGGGTGCCTGATAGCGTAAAATGTAAAGGAAAAAGAACAAAACAACTTAGAGAGAAAGACTTTGGTTGCCTCAGATCCTGCACTCCAGGTTACGCACACTGACATTATTCAATGTCACATTATTCAGCAGTTAAAAATTTTAGTGAAATACTGTTGTTACTAGTGTTTATGCCATGCATATGCATCACTGATTTATATTCTCAACCATGCATCTTCATTACAGACACTGTATCCTGGAGGAATCCAGAGACTGGCTCGGTCTTCATCCAAAGCCTTGTAAAAATCTTCAATGAACATGCACATGAAGATGACATCATGGAGCTGTTCAGAAAGGCACGTTTTGTTTTTGAGCAAAATAACTATTAGCTAAAGTTGGTGCTGAATTCTAAATTTCTAATTTTATTTTATTTTTTAACGACTACAGATTTTATATTGGTTTGAGGAAGAAGCAAAGGAGGACCGTCGTTACCAAATGCCATGCATGGAGAGAACCACTCTTTCAAAGAAGTTTTATCTGTTTCCTGGACTTTGAGTCTAGAACTTGTTACCACAGCCAAAATGATTCCTTTGCCAGAACCATAGCAGACATTTTGAAAACTGTGATCTGATTTACCAGTTACTTTATCACTGGGAAATGATAGCTCCTCATTTTGTACAACAGCAACCTCAACTGTACCAATCCCAGAACTGAAGGGTGACTCAGGGTGTGAACATTGCAGGGCCCTCAAGTGAACTTATCCTACCCATAGCATGTAAAATTATGTAATTGTAAAGTGTGCACAAGGAGCTTGACTGATGACCATGTGGCTGTTGAGACAACTGGTTTGTTCATCAGCATTATGGTGTTCTGTCTTCCTGTGAAGTTGACCTGGTGCTTTAGTACAAATGTGAATATTTTACTAAACATGTTGGCAATTGCTGTATTGTTGTATTTTATGCATTATGACAGCTGTTTAAAGTCTCGCAGTACAAGGATGGTGCTCATGATAAGACAGTGGAATAATTTTAGTCTTGCAGCATTTTTTATTTTATTAGTATTTGATCATTAATATATGTAATGAAGCTACAATTGACAAACGTCAGGGAAATAAATAGATAAATACAATTTCAAGAAGAAATGTTTATGGTTTGCCATTTTTCATAGTTTCCATCTCAGTTCAAAGTTGCATAGCTGTAACACACACACACGGACAATACCTGCTTTGAATGTAAAAAAAGCTTCATACTTTTATCATTTAACACTATAATTGCACATCTCAGTATAGCACTTATTTACACCCATGAGGTGTGATGGCTAAGGTATCTAAATTGTAAATAGCTAAGATAACATTTTGTGCCAATAGATGTTGTATTCTATGGGAAATAGGATTTTCTATGAGAAAATGGGAAGGAAAATTTTCACAAATTTCAAAGTCAATTTGCATCAAGTTAGTGAGTAAAGCAATATGTGAATGGAAGAGTAAAAAGGTAAGAGAAAGTTTGTGTGTGTGGGGGGGTTTGTCACGTATGGCCTCGCCCCCTCCCTTAGCTGTCACTCCGGGTTCCCTCATGTCTGTGCTCCTTGCCCGTTCGTCCCGCCCTGCTCGTTTGTCTCCGTGATTCCTCGTTTGTTACCACGTCCCTGTATTATCATCCACACCTGTTCCTTGTTTCGGGCCCATGTATATAAGCCCCTGAGTCTCCCTTGTCCTTTGTCTGGTATTTTGATTGTGTCTATGTTGATCGCTGTACCTGGCCGTTGATTGTTCCTGTCTTTTGATCCATTGTCTGTACTCGTGTCCCCTGTCTTGGTAATGCCTGTTTACGCATGTTTTTCGGACTGCCCTCCCGTTATGGACCCGGACTGGTTATCGGACGATGAGTATGGTATTCCCTTGAATAAATCTCGCTCCTCTCAGCAATTGTGTCCGTCCTCTCGCTCCGCAGCACGAGATGCGTTACAGGGTTAAAAATGTATTTACTAATATATCTTCACTGATCATTAAACATATGAGATAAAGTGGATGCTAAACCACTAGTAGTTTTAGTTATGATTTTTAACTACTCTCCCAACCTTAAAAAGGTCCCTTCTATAAACAATAGCCTACTTTATCAGAGATTTACCATTCATTACCCTTACTCATGGGATTGGCCTAAGAAACACGCAAAGCAGATATTTTATAGGGAAGTGGTATTAGCATACATTTACATTCATCTGATACTTATTATGAGTTTATGTGGCCTACTATAGAGAGAGCCAAGAGAGATCATGGATAGACAACAATATTTATTAATTAACCAACAATAAAATTATTAAACAATAGAACAACTATTCTTAATCAAAGTACCAAAAGATATCATACCCCATGGAAACAAAGTTATACACACTAGTGCAGTGTACCTCAAGGTTAAACAAATAGAAGAGACCCTGCACCAAAATGTCCATTTTTAATTCCCAGCATATCAAAGGACTGCAGTTTGACTGGGTTGATCACGTTGGGATAGGAAGTACGAGGGATGTATCCCCCCCCCCCCCCCCCTCAAAATAGGAAACAGCTGCATTCGTCCCACCCCAAAAATTACAGTCCAAAAATGAGTCCACACAAGCCAGGCAAATACACTGCTATAACCACAGATAAATGGTCAGTTTTCATGAATGAACATTTCATGAATGAACTTGGTGAAACACCCACTGGAGTATTTTTTACTCATCAATACTTTACTTAGAATTATTTCCTGCAGAACAAATGAATTCAACAAACTTCTAAACATGAACATGTCCTAGATGTTGGTATGGCCAGTTTCACCTCATCTCTGATCTACTAGCCTTTTCCCCTCGTGTTGTTATTTTTCACCAAAATGTTTAGCCACCACATATGAATGGGTTTTCCATTAGTGAGACATTTAAAAATGACTTTACTATTCTAATTCTTTGAGCAAACTGAACCCTACTCAAAGCTCTCCAAAGCACTGGAATCAAACACAGAACTCCAGCAGCCATCATGCCTAGATGTTTCCATCGTAGAGGAGAACTACCCACTTGGACTGACACCGCTGTGGGAAGAAGGATGAAAATATAACAGCAAACCTAAATTAAAGTCAAACATCCTATACTTTGTCTTTATGATTGCATTCAAAATGTACATGTATTTCAGCATAGTAAGGAGTTATTGTCATTTTATAAAACAAATTGAGGATAAACAACTGTTTACTTACTCCTTCTGTACATCAGTAAATAGGCCAGCCGAGAGCTACAAAATTACAAACATACAGAGATCAGTGTGGTGAAATTTATAACTCAGTTAAAAAGAAAAACATATATCTGATGTAAAACGGGGTGCACGTCAATATCAAGGAATGAGTCAGTATGCAGAGGCATTAAGTTAAAAAAATGAAACTTTATTTACAGAAACCTTTATTAACACAAACCACACAGACAAAGAAGGGACTCGTCTAAACAAAGAGTGACAAATATTAAAGGTAACATGCAAACTTGTATACCCAGACACAAACAACACACAGGTGCAACACATGACACTAATGAGACAAGAGACAGGTGAAATGGATCACACACACACACTCACACTCTCTCTCTCACACACACACACACACACACACACACACACACACACACACAAGCCCAAGGAAGTAGCGGGAGCAGTTTCCATGACATCTAACATTCATAAGAATCTAAAGTATGGACAGAATGCATTGTACTCACTGTTTGAGGGAGCTCACTGAATCCTGTTGAGGTAAAAAGTCCACAAGATGTTAAAATCAACACAAAATCAAAAAGATAAAATAACACTAGGTAGGTAGTAACACATTATTGCAATTACCTTCGTAACAGAAGAGTCATCAAAGCAGTACCACATGTTATCTTCAAATGACTTGATGATGGCATTATAGTGACCTCCGCTATATCCTCCGCTGTGGTTAATAACTGCATAAAGACCATATTCACAGTCCTGAGGAGAAAAAAAGATCAGTATCAGAGGATTAATTAATTCATATGTAACTAATGGGAAGAAGAATCCATGTACTAAACATTACCGAGGCTCATCTAACAATGACTGTCCTAAACAGTGGTCAACACACTGGGGAATTCATAGTCAGGCAATGAAAATACAACAGGGTCAAACGCTGGATTAGACAGACCACTGGCGCAAGGAAACCAGGACACGGGAAAACTGTACTGGAATTTCAGAGCAGGCCGGTGGTGAGCGCATGCATTAATAAAGAGACCGAGATGAGATGAAGAGGAGCACCACGTGCAGGATGTCATTGTGACATCATGGATGAGCAGAAACAATTTGATTGGATGGATGTCTCAGCACACCTGGATTGAGCGTGGGTTGGACAATATCATACTTTGAGGTGTATACTCAGGGGAATATCCATGGGACAGCCATTCTTCACATGCCTCATCTGCACATAGTCAAAGTCAAACCGCTTCAAGTGCAGGGTCAGGATAGTAGGAAACTCTTCCATTTCAATCCACTAGAAATAATAAAGGTGTCAAACAAAAGCCATAACAGAGTTATTCCATTAGATACAAGGAGTTGACTGGTTATATATAAACTAAAGCCCTGAGTGACTAACTGAGGGATTTCAGTATGGTCTGAGTTCAGCATGGGCTGATTTCTGCATGCAATAATCTTTTACAGTGACTAATCAGGAGAGTAAAATTTCTCATGTGACAGTTACTCACAGTCTCTGTTTCTGTTTTTTGGTCACACTGGTCACAATACAACCAGTTGTCTTCATCTAACCTTGAAAGTTTGAAAAAAGCTTCCAGTCCCTCTTTCTGTACAAAGTAAAAGTTGTGAATAACTGTTTAATATAACAAATGCATTATATCAGCAAGGATGCTTCTGGCCTACACTGAATTATTACAATGATTACACTGAATAGAGAATCTTCTTACCACATTGTACAATTCATTATGCCCAGCCTCAACGGCTAAAGGGACTGTGATGAAGGGAGACCTGTCTTGGTACACATGGTCATTTGAACATTTACTTCTGTTACTCAATTTCCCTTCAAATCCCTGAAAATTGTATTAAAAATATATTGTGTCACCAGTCAAATGGCAGGTTGTGCAAAAAGAATGAGAATGCCAGCAAATTGAATGCAAAACATAAAGAAGATTCAAAACATTTTAAGCCTACCTTCCTCACTTGTGGCTCAACTGTTTTTAAGATTTTCTGAAAGTATTCCACTGCATCTTGCTGTTCATAAACTAAACACATTATGACGTTATTAATAATACAGAGAACAGACATTTAATGAAAGACATTAAAAGTGACTCACCACTTCTGATGCACAAGCTCCGAGTTATCCCTTCAGTAGTACCATCAACCACTTCTAGCTTCTCAAAGAGGTTTTGTATTTGCATCAACAGATCACCACTTTCATTAGAGAACTTTGGACCTTGCTTAAAACTAACATGAAAACAATATTAACAAAAAGGTGTGGCATATTTATGAACCGCTAATTGTAGTTCTACATATTCATACAAATTATTTCCACAAATGTGGTGAGGATAATACAAACTAAGACACACTCAAATAAAAATAACAATATTGTCAGTTTATCTGTACATTTTGAAAGAACATTTCATACAAGAGACAGCAATAATTAAGGCACAGTAACAAGAAATAGTACCTCTTTACAGCTTCTCTAAACTCTGGGGTCATGAAGAGACACTGCAGGACTGAGTTCAGGTAGCAGGTAGCACCCTGATTTTTCAACCCATGGTACTGTTTTTCACCACATCTGGGTAAAAGTATTGTGTTTAACTTTATTAGAACTCACAGCTTTTGACTGTATAGCATTCAGCAATGAAGAATTGTCAGTGAAATTTACAAAATAATTTATTTTGTGTGTTCCAGAATTAGAAGATAAAACCAAAGTCCTATTTGTGATAGGAGTATTACGTTTTCATTGGTAACAGAACTCTGGCTAGACATTCTCACAACAACTATATATATATATATATATATAACAATATATAGACACTCTTCAGTTGAATTCAAATACTGTTTACCATTCCAGGAGCAAAATCGATTTACTAGCTTTACCTCATCTGCCTGCTAAATTGCAGCACATTAAGTTTGACAGACTGTTGGGTTTAATTCTTAGGTATGGCTAGCATGGAATTAACATGGACAGAAGTGACACGTCCCCAATATCCAGGGTTTATTGAATTGTCCCCACCAATATATTGATCAAGAGGGTAAAATTTGCGTTTTCCGTAAGTGCCACATCCCCACCAATGTCAAGAGCAACCCTATGCCCTTGCCTATGCACAAGGTCTAATTAAATGTTTATTAATTAAATTTAGATTTTGCATCTAAAGTGTTTTGTATCTTTAAAAAGCACCAACAAAAGTCACAGCAAAGTGGGTATTAATTGAGCCAAAATTTAACTAAAGCAATCAGAAAAAATGCCAAAACATTTAGTGTGTCAAAATATATCGGTGTGATATTAAGAAGGGAGATTACACTGCTGAACATAATGATAACATACGACCCGACAGACTAGGGAAGACCACACTGACCTCCTTGGAACACTTGGATCTAAAGAAAAAAACTTTAAACCGTTGTCCTAATATCAGCGCAAGATTAAACCTATAGGGCAGCAGCAGGATACTTTAATCCGATTAAATGGCACCGAGTTTGAGGGCAACACTTCACATTCCGGCAGGGCGATGCTGTTTGGGACTAAACTCGAGGAATTAAGATTTCCAGGGTTGCAAACTCTCACGCATTGAGCGTGAGACACACGCATTTGACCGTTTTCACACGCTCTCACGCCACACTTCCGATATCTCACGCCGAAAAAACATCTAGTTTATTTACCTCTGATCCACATCTATGATTCAATGAGTTACTAGTTCTCTCTGGCGCCAACCACCGGCGATCGTTAGATCGCGATATAACACTTAGGGCGTACTCACACTAGGCTCTGTGATCCGGGCCCGGGCACGGTTGCCTGCCGAAGCACGGTTCGTTTGGCTAGTGTGAGCGCTCCAACCGTGCCCGGGCCCGGATCAGTTAACCGTGCTCGGGCCCGCTTTGAAGAGGTGGGCCAGGGCACGATTCATGTGGACTCGGGCACGGTTCGCTTCTAGTGTGAGCGCTATCCGTGCCCGGGCCCGCTTGGTGCCTCGTCTGATTGGTTCATTTCGCTGGAACTCAAACATGACATCAGTGATGCGACGCTCACGTTAAACAGTCATAGCGGCAAAGCGATTAGCAGACAATCGTTGTGTTAAATGATCGATAAATCTGTGCTTGCACCGTGTTTCTGCACTCCCAAAACGACTCCAAAAATACAATAAAAAGAGAATCATGAGCTCTATAGTGTTGTGCGAGCGCGCTTTTTTTCCAAATAAAGCGGCGTTGTGATGACGTAAGCGTGCTCGGGCCGGGTTGCTGAAGCGAGTGTGAGTGCAGGCCAGCGGGGGAGTGGGGAGGGGGGATAACCGGGCCCCAGCACGGATCCAGCAAACCGTGCCTAGTGTGAGTCGTCCATTTTACGTTCGCCCCCCCGTCAACAATTTACGCTCGCCACCTCCTCCAGGTTCAAATCTCACTCCAAGCGATCTTGAAAAGTTTGCAACCCTGGATTTCGCTATACCTACTATGTTCAGATAAGCCCAGAAATACTAGGTTTAACTTTCATCCTTGTTCACACTATCGCCAATTCTATTCGTTTTGGTAATAAACTGTATTTCCGGAGGTCAGGTGCTGTCGTAAATTCCGCCAAACGTCCCTTAACTTTCCTTTCCTTAAGCACACAGGAGTCATCGTCATTGCAGTTATTCTAAATCCACATATGCAAACCGAAATATCCAGAACTGTTCAAATACAGGCTGCAGTGTTGTCTGCTATTCCTACCTTATTAGTTCCTCAGTATTTGGTGGCACGTTCCTGAAACATCTCAGGATGGTTTCCACAAAAGTCCACACCATCTCGTTAGCTCTTACAAAACTATTAGTAGAATTACCCTATTCCTTATTGATATATGCCCAGATATTTCCCGAAATGTTTCAAAGCATGTAATATGAACTATGCCAAAAAAGGAAGCAAGCGAGAAAACGAATCAGTTTTAGTTTCACTTTTTCACTCTGTCATATCAAACTGGTATGCTTTCACTTCGCAGTTGTTTCATTTATCCACTACAAGTACATTACATAAACAAACTGGGTTGTTGAAACGATATGTAATATAAGCATTAAGGGTTTAAAATGACCACTGCATCCTAATTCAAAATAATGGCAAGAGTTGTCTGCCGCAAGCTAGCGTTTGTTTCATTGATTTCATTAACATTTCCAAGTTGATAGTCTCCTTGTTGATAGTTGATAGTCGTTGATAGTCTCCTTCTGACTGCAATTATGCAACTTTTCTCTGCATGGGGCATTTATAGGTATATGGCTGTATGGCTAGGTGAACTATGGTGAGTTCCTTCAACAAGATAAGGTGAACTAGCTATGGCTATCCGTCCATACGTTGAGTAAATACAGAGGCTACAACGCCAGCAGTGCGCACGCGCAGTATTGCATTATTATTATTGCATATTACCGCTTGTCAGAAAGCTCTCTGAAACGTTACATTACTCTCTGGCCAGGTCCGAAACTGCAGAGTGCTACTACACTGAATGTGTAAAAAATAAAATATAATAAATAAAACAAATAAACAAACGAATAAATAAAAGGACACCATCGTTTGAAGTGCTTTCAGTAGTGCAGTATGTAATGATCCAGAGTGTGCTGTTTGGGACACAGCCTTACTGTCTAACATTAATGTTAGTCTTGTCTAGTCAGGAAACCTTAACAAACGTTTTTTGTCATTTCATTTCATCATGTCACCAAAGAAAAAAAATAAAACCACAGGACACAACGCTCCTGAGTTTTTTTTTAAGCCATATGCTTTATGCCAGGGGTCTCCAACACGTCGCTCGCGAGCTACCAGCTCGCCACCCCTTTCCGAGTAGCTCGCCAAAAGGCCAATGAATTACATATAAATTTGTAAACCTAATTGGTCCCATTGAGAAATCTACTTAAATTTATGTCCAATCAAAATTCACAGTTGTCCCTCCCCTTCTAACACTAAATGATTATTCGCCAATTATACAACAGTTAGTTCACAATCCGACTGGTTGAGAAGTGTTCTAACCCTGCAGATATGTGTGATAACAGCACGTTATAGGCCCTTTTCACACTTCCGCATTTTTTCTTCCGGAAGCTCTCGTCGCAGGGTAAAGTTACTTCCGTTACACATTAAACAATGGCAGAGTCCAATAACAAGAGCTTTTGCAGTGCACCAGGGTGCTCGATCTCGAAGCAAAAACAGTCGTATCTCAGTTTCTACGGTTTTCCGGCTGACGACGAGCAGAAAAGAAAATGGGTTTGTGCAATTAGGAGGGATGAAGGGGAAAACTTTGTGATACGGAGCATCTTTGTGTGTAGCCAGCATTTCACTGCTGCAGACTACATAGCAGGAAGCTCGCGGCTAAAAGTTGGTGCTGTTCCCTGTTACTGTTCCCAGTACTGTTACTGTCCCCAGTACTGTTACTGTTCCCAGCCGGTTTCAGTGGAACAGTTGCTGTCCGCGTTTGAAAGATCAAGCTCTCGGCTGGGAGTACACGTACGTCCGCTAGCATCTAGCTGTGACCCGCTAGCATCTAGCCCCGGTTCGCTAGCATCTAGCTCCGGTTCGCTAGCTTCTAGCCCCGGTCCGATAGCTTCTAGCCCCGGTTCGATAGCTTCTAGCCCCGGTCCGATAGCTTCTAGCCCCGGTCCGATAGCTTCTAGCCCCGGTCCGATAGCTTCTAGCCGTGATCCGATAGCTTCTAGCCCCGGTTCGCTAGCTTCTAGCCCCGGTTCGCTAGCTTCTAGCCCCGGTTCGCTAGCTTCTAGCCGTGATCCGATAGCTTCTAGCCGTGATCCGATAGCTTCTAGCCCCGATCCGATAGCTTCTAGCCCCGGTTCGCTAGCTTCTAGCCCCGGTTCGCTAGCTTCTAGCCGTGATCCGATAGCTTCTAGCCCCGATCCGATAGCTTCTAGCCCCGGTTCGCTAGCTTCTAGCCGTGATCCGATAGCATCTAGCTAGAAAAGAGCAAGCTCTCGGCTGGCAGTACACCACGAACATCTACTAGTCGAGAGTTTGCTCTTTCAAATGCGGACAGCAACTGTTCCACTGAAACCGGCTCTGAAACTAGCTGTGATCCGCTAGCATCCAGCTCTGCTCGGTAGCATCCAGCTCTGACCATCACTTTGCTGTCGACTATATTGGACACTGAATAAACAATAACACGTAATAACTTGGTGTGTGTCATGAACTTTATTGATACTGATGTAAACCAAACAATCAATAGCTGACGTCCCTTGGCTTGCTAAAGCTGGGCGTACACTGTACGATATTTTAAATCATGTACTCAGCTCCAGCTCAAACTACGACTAAATCGCAGGGAGAGTCGGCTCGTGGAGCTGCTTCAACAGTGCGATACTCTCACGAGGAGCGATTTGAATTTCAAACATGTTTGATATTCTTGCGACGCTGCGATTTCTGATCGGGAGTTGGTCGTGAGGTGTGAATCGCTCCTCGTTAACCCGTGTAAACTATACGATGCACGACACGCGATTGAGCCGAAACTCGCAAAAATAGTCGCACGAGTGAAAAATCGGCTGAAAATGGGCCAAAAATCGCACAGTGTACGCCCAGCTTAACCTAGCTAGATATTGTTAACTAAAGCTGTCAGTATCATATGTAATATTATAATATATCATAATAATATAGACTGTTTTACCACTCCGTAGGATGACTAATGGAACCAGCTATACCTTAAATAATAGTTAGTTACCTAGCTAGTGCTAGCTGGTGTTAGCTTACCCTGGTATAAGTGAATAAATTATTCTACAAACAATTTGTAGCCTCTATTTAACTTGGAACCGTTCGTTGTTGAATGTTCTCCAACGATACTGGAAACATATTTAAAATTCAGTCTCGGCAGCGACGACAGGGATGAAGTAAACACACGCTCCATGCTGAGGTGAACTGACAACAACTATCTTCTGCGAGTACCGGAACTTGTTTTACCCGGCGGTGACGTATTTCCACTTTGTTGTGAAAAGGGCCTATTCTCGTTCTCTGTATCACTCCGCGGACGCGTTGTCAAGTAACGGCATGTACATATATTCACGATAACACACTCCCTCTCGTGTTCTATTTCTCAATTAGCTGCCAATCAAAAAGTTAGGCTGCCGTCAATATAGAATAAACCAGGGGTCACCCACGTCATGAGTCGGCCGCGGGCTTGTTTAAAAAATTGCTCACTATAGTGCGAAGCGCTGCATCGTTTGTTTTTGCTACTATTATAGATTGTCCGCGGTTGCTAGCGGTCTTCCCGCTTAGCAATTGACACTCACACACGCAACTTTCGTTCGCCACCCCCCCCCCCCCCCCCCCCCCCCCCCCCGCTCAACAACTTTCGTTCAAAAATGGAGTCATCGCAAAACTAAAACACGACTTTCCCAATGTAAAATCCATTCATTGCATAGCTCACCGACTGGAATTAGCTGTGCATGACTCCTTGAAATCTGTGTGTGGATGCAATCATTTTGAAATGTTCATCTCAAAACTATACAGCTTATTTCATCAGTCACACAAAACTGCTAGATTGCTACAGGAAGCAGCAGATGACCTTAACATTCAAATTTTGAAGATTGGCCAGGTCTTCACTGTAAGGTGGGTTGCTAGTAGTTTTAATGCAGTGAGAGCTGTGTGGAGGAGTTACCCAGCTCTGGCAAAACATTTTACAACTGAGAGTGAGAACAAGTGTCATTCTGACAGTGTGAGGAAGAAGTACACTGGGCTGTTGAAGCACCTCACCAGAGCTGGTTTTTTGTCTGATTTGGCCTGCATGAAAGATGTTTTAAGAGAACTACAGAGCCTCTCTTTGAAGCTGCAGCGAAGAGACACAACACTTGTTGACAGCAACAACTTTATCCAACAGACAACTGAAATTCTAACTGCAATGAAACTGCAAGGTGGAAAATCAGCAACAAAGGCCCAACAGAGCATTTTGACTGGTCTGTTTAAAGGTGTTAAGTTTACTGGTGAGAGAGCAGGAAAAATAAACAGCCCTCAGTTTTACCAAGCAGTTGTTGACAACTTGAATGCCCGCCTACCAAGTGATGATCTTGTTCAATTACTGAGGCCTCTACACAAGTCCAGTTGGCCACAAAAGCGTGAAGAGCTTATCTTGTTTGGTGAGACTGAAGTGCACAAGATGGCAAAACTCCTTGGTGAACCTACCAGAGAAGCAATTGAGGAATTCAGAGAGTACAAACTACAAGGGACACAAGAGGGAGCGATTCTGAAGAGACTTCTAATTGCCAGTAAGACCTACTTAGCTACCTCTGCCGAATGTGAGAGGGGGTTTTCAGCTGTTAATGACATGACAGGAAATCACGAAATAAACTCCGTGCAAAGAGTCTGTCTTCTCTTCTTTTTGTGGACATTAATGGACCACCTTTGGAGATCTTTGACCCTACTCCTTTTGTGATGTCCTGGTTAAAAGCTGGACATCGCCTTTCAACATCTTGGGTGACTGGGAGGAAACCACAAGAAAGTGAGCCTAAACCTTTGTGGTCAATTTTTTAAGGTAAGACTTATTTTATATATTTTTATTAGGCTATTTTGAAAATCAACAATTTTAAAAGGCATTAGCCAAGCTATATAAATGCATTCCTATTGTTCAACTTAACATTAAATACTGTAGTCCCAGTGTCAAAATAAAGTGGATGAGATGGGACAAAAAAAGCCTTATCTGCAGGAATTTTAAGTTACATTGTCATTTTCTATTTGTATTGAATGAAATCAATAAATTATTCCTGTGGGAGAGATCATGTAGAATATAAATAAAATTTTGATGGCAAGAAATCTGAGGAAAGATAGCAGTCAATAGCATTGTGTGTGTTTTTGCAGGATTAACTGTGGATTTTGTTGTATAATATATTATGACTATAAAGGTTATTGTGTGATATGTGCTACATACAGCTGATGTAATAGATTTATCATTTACGTGCTGTAGACATTACAGTAAGAAAGCAAGACACTGTAAGGATGGTAAGACTTCAGTTTACTGAAGCATGTGCTTGCGCTGTACTGGTTTTCATTTACACCCTGAAAAAAACTTGACCCTGTTGGAAAAAAGAAAATTAAAGGCTAATAACTTGATTGTGGAAGACTGTGGGAAAGCAGGAGTAAGGAGGCCTCAGTGGCCTTGAGGAGAACAGAAGGGGCCTATTCAGTGCAGGATGTGTAGCAAGCAGTTTTTAGATAACCAGGCACACAGGCTGGGAGAAGAGGAGCAGGTGATTTTCCATGGAGAGCAGCCAGGATTGGGGAGTTATCGAAACTTAACAAATCGAAACTTATGGACAGAGGGTATGAAAGAAAGGACATCGCCCA
This sequence comes from Brachyhypopomus gauderio, assembly GCF_052324685.1. NCBI lineage: Eukaryota > Metazoa > Chordata > Actinopteri > Gymnotiformes > Hypopomidae > Brachyhypopomus > Brachyhypopomus gauderio. The sequence goes on from NC_135224.1 coordinate 8,530,574, forward strand.
GCACGAGAGGCTTTTCGCTTGGACACTGCTGAGATCCACTTGGGTTAGGTAGATTCCTAGGCAAACTAGCACCAGTGCACTGAAGAGTTTGTACCACGTATACTTCTATTATATTGCATTCATTATATTCTATATAAATCATTTTAAAAGAACTTTTGTTGTCAAGACTTTGCTTGGACCACTCAGTCAAAAACCAGTCGGTTCATCGGGGCGGTGTTGGGGCCCGTCTGGGTCGGAGAAGAAAATTCCCAAAACTTGTTGCTGTTATAACATAAATCCTTTACATTTGTTAGGTTATGAAACCCACATTACTCCATCAATCAACGATCAAACTATCCAAGTGAATAAAGAAAAAATGATCAAATATATCACATTTACTTTGTTCAAAACTTGAAATATCAAATAACTGAAAAATGCACCCGAACTGAAAAATGCTCCCTCTGAAAAAGACTGAAGCGCAGCGATTTATTTAGCCACAACAAAGCAGCTTTTACTGCCGTTTCGTTTGTGGTTGTGAACACATCGCAGTTTGCTTTTTAATTCTTTGACAATTCGTCGTTTTACTTGATGTCTAATTTTGGCATACTTAGTTTAACATTTAACATTTTAGCTTTACTCAAATCAAGACTTCTTCAGTTCAGCGGTGTTCCTGCCAGGTCATATAGATCAGGTTGCTAGGGCAACCATGGTCGTTAACACCTCTTTGTGTGTTCAAGGAGATGGAAGACCCAACTTCTTTTGGGGGGGGGGGGGGGGGGGGGGGGGACACTTCCAAACTTTACTTTTATATTTAATGGTAAGTAGCTCTTAATATGTTTATAAATAAATATATATATATATATATATATATATATATATATATATATATATATATATATATATATATATATATATATATATATATATAGTACTCTTTATTTCCTTTGTATAATTTCCTTATATTTGATGCATTACATTCAGTCACTAATGGACTAAAGACAAATAATATTCATCTCAAATTGCAGTATGTTACATTAATGTTTGGTTTGGTCCATGTGTAAGCTATTCAGGGTTACCAAAGGTTCAGAACATCAATTCATAGCATTTCGATGTCTGCCCCTAGATTTCCTCCTGCGTCGTTTCCCAAAGCGCTACCGTAATACCGCGTGTATGCGCGTAAATGAGCTTTCAGTGTAAATAGCGCGACCGAGCTGTTGCGAAGCTGCGCTCGGCCTCACAAAATAAGACAATTGCAAATCTAAATGAAAAAATTATTGAATGTGATTTTTTTTTATTCGCATGCATGCATGGAACGTTTAAATGAAAATTTAGGAATACACTGCCATTTTGCGCATTACATTTTTTGTTTAGGAGCTGAAATGCTTCCAAATCTGAGGGATAAGTCTTGGGAAGTGATGTGCTTACATATATTTTGCTATAGGAAAATGCTTGAAAGTCATGCAAAGGATCCTATATATATAATTTCTACAGTAAAAATATTTGAAAAGCAATTTATGAGCATTTTAGATATATTTAATTAAGGTTCAGAACAGCTTTGATAATAAGATCAACTCTTTTGGACAGGGACTGTGTGATATTTCACATTTTTTGGAGCAATTATTTTCATTTGTCTCCCTCTGGACAGCGCTGCCTGTAGATATCTGCTCTGCTGTAGATTATGATGGACTAGATCAGGTGTGGTTGAAATAATAGCTAAAAAAAAAACAAATAATAGCTACTCCCTTAATGAAAATGCCCGAACAGTTTGGATAGCTTTGAACACGTTCATGTTTAGTAGTTTGAATTTCATATAAAATATTAAAATGCTTTTGTGATTTTTATCTCTGAAGTGAATTTCCCCTGTTACCAGTTCTCCTTCCTCTCCACACAGAGGTCTCATGAATGCTTGTATTAAGGTTTCTTGCTAATTTTCTGACGAATTATTTGTTGTTAGGACCATTGCAACAATAATATTTACCAATTTTGGGTGTGGGCCATTTTTCACCCAGGAGAAACACGGACTTGAAATAGGAGGAAATATTCTTGACTTGAAACCCATTCTCAAAACTGGCTACAGGTTTCATTCAAATGCAAATGAAATGCTTTGTCCTTGATCATGACTCTGCACAGGACTGGGTATCTAGTCCTAGTAGGCACTGCTGTGTACTCCCAAAATGTAAATTGGGTAAATACTTCACAGGTTCCTTTTGTACATTAAATTGGCTTAAATTGCTGCGTCCTTCAACACAGACCTGAAGTTAAAGCTCAGTGTGTCAGTCTGGCGGACTTGAGTAGAGTCAAAAACACGATCATATTGTTTTCTTTGTTTTTAAATATTCCACTAGTATACACAGACTGAATTAATTTGTACGACGCCGGTGAAATACACAAAGTAAAGGCTCCACGCGTGGTCATACAACAAGGCAGGATTTGTTGGTGGAGATTAACGTGAAAAGGATGGCCATGAATATTATGATTGTATATCGACATATTTGTTTGAATATTCGTATTTTATCACAACGTTTATTTTGAAAATTGTAAGGCTAGCTAGGCCTAACTTGTCCGTACCTAACGCAGCCACCCAGTAACTTTAACCAGTTTGCCAAATATTTTAACTATATTATATAATTATTTGTGCAGATAAAACCTCTTCCGAATTCTTGCTGAATCTAGGCTATTTTGTGTAGTTAATCGCACAACAGCACTTTGATATTTAAGATGTTCTTTTGTTTCCTCTGTATTCAACTAAACGTTCACGCAGTCACTCAGTCCGCATCACATTACTGCACCCGCGTGTGCTCGTGTCCGCTTAGAATGACTGTGCACGAGTGTGTTCTCTGATCATACATTGGTAGGAATATGAAATATAAGATTTTTAAAGATACGGTTTAGGCTACGTGTAAGTAACATTGTTACATAGTTTCTAATATTTTTTGCAAATAACCGTTCACATTCCATTGTAACTCTTGTCTGCAAATGTTACTTAGTGACTGTGTTAAGAACAAAGTCATAGCTGCATTCAGTTTTCCAAATAAACGTCGTGATGAAATAAATGCAAAGATTTAAGTATCTGCGTTGTATAATGAACGTTAACGGATAAAGGTCTATGTTTACCAATGCGAGTCATTTTACACTGAATTAATGTATGTCGCTAGTAAAGGCATACAAGACATGTTTTAAAAAGGACCTATTAGCCCATTTTGGTTTTCCCTTTCTTTTAATGTGTTTTGCACCTTGTGTATATAGACGGCCTGCAAAGTTACAAAACCCAGAGTGACCAACTCTTGTCCCAAATGAACCATTTTTCTCAGTTGTGTGGAAGATCTCGCCGGAGTTTCAGCCATGTTCTTTGTAACAAGATGAGCGCTTCCTGTTCACAGACAGCAGTGACTCGCCCTCAACGCGCAGCAGCGTCTGCAGGTCTGGAGGTTCTGTGGCCACGTCGTGAAGACGCTCACAACCGTCTGCGTTGTGAAGGAAATTTACCCGAAGAGGATAGCGGAGGGATATTCTGGTTTTATATCGACAGGTATGTTCAAATTTTCGTATTTTATTATAACGCTTATCTGGAAAACTGTTAAAATGGCTAGAGAGGACTAATTTGTTCGTAGCTAACACAGCCACTAACGTTAACCAGTTTGCTAACTATATTAGCTATGCATTTGTGCACATGAAACTTCTTCCGAATTTTTGCTGAATGTAGGTTATTTTGTGTAGTTAATCGCACAACAGCACTTTGCTATTTTATCTGTTTTTCTGTTTCCTCTGCATTCAACTAAACGTTCACGCCGTCACTCGCACCGTCGTGTCTGCTTAGTCGCGCGAGACCGTAGGGTGTGCTGTTGTCCAAAATTGTGCTCGCGCGCTCCAGTGTGTTATGATCATGACGATGTGAAATATCAGATTTAGTTTAGTTTTAGGCTACACGTAAATAGCATTTTGAAATAGGCCTGAAAGACCGTTTTTTGTTGTGTGGTCAAGTCGAGAAGACGTTCACGTCGTTCTGCGTTGTGAAGGAAATCTTTGCTCGGCCACAAAGACGCCACTGGATGAAATTCATGTTTAAAGCAGTTTTTTCCTAATACTCGAATATTTCACGGAGGACTTGTACAAAAATGGTGCGAAGTTCGATGCTTGGCTTTTCATATTTTATTTATTTCCTATGCAAGGGGCACTTGCAGCTTTGTGTGACGCTACCAAAGACGGACTCGGCGAGCCTGTAAGTATTTGTGTTTGTGGATTTGTAAAGTTTAAAGTAAACAAGGTGTGCTAACTACTAGTGTTGCGCGACTTCGGCTAACGGATCTTGGTGTGCTACAGTGGTTCTGTTTATCAACAGCAGGCATCGGTTTCATTAAAAGTTCAGATGTGATCAAAATGTCGAACAGTGTTCGAGTCGAGGTGCACTTGTGGTGACAAACTCCAGGTTAATTATGCAAGCGCAAATCCCCTGTTGCTGGCCGGTAAACGGCTTGGAAACCCCTAGACAGAAAAGTAGTGCGTGAAAATTAGTCGTGCTTAAAAGATCCATAAGAGGAGAGTTCGCCTGCAGACGAATGATAATTATCATTTAAACCCTTTATTGACTTGCCATGATTTATTCTAGTTGATAACAGCGTGGTTTTGCATCATTTTCAAGCGGACGAGACGTGTAGTGGCGGAACAGCTCTGGGCGTTGGTCAAGCCGAGCAGACGTTAGGCGGAATACACAGTGCATGCACGATATCGTGTGTTTTATTGTATTCATTTTGCTTTACAGTTTGTGAGTTTTAAGCTGGTTAGTGTAGCTTTTTGGAAATGTAACGAGAGAAGAGGGGAGCTTATAGAAGTGAAAACACGATCGCACCCCTATACATGTGAGAGTGAGGGAGACGTGTGTAATTTGAAACGAGCGTCCTGAGCCCTTCATCCAAGAGGCGGGGTTAATGGTGATACTTCAACCAGCCACTAGAGGGCGCCCGACAATTGCAAATGGTGGCTTCACTTTTCACCCGCTGTCGTCCAGTGCACTTAAGTCTTTGACGCAACTGCCATTTTCTATTTGAACAAGGAATAGACTGACGCTTCTGCTGTAGTGGTCGTTTACGTTTTTAAGTCAGAACAGTTTTGTGTCTAAGCAGTTAAGGAGATGTACTACTCACGAATTGCTATAAACTACTTGTATTCGATTGGTCGATCAGCAACCTTATTAACATGTCTGAACCCTTGACTTTTCACACCCCTGCACTGCGTGTAGCACAACCTTTCTCGATGAACTCATGACTGTAACTTGATCTTTGTTTAGAGTCCTTCCGTTTTCATGCAAAAATCGTGTTGCGTTGTAGAACCGTAGTGGGGATTATCGATGCTTTGAACGGCTACCCTCGGTTCGGCGGCCGACTGGTATCGCTTCTCGGCCTTTTGGCTAAGATCAAGTGTAGTATCTGTTCTTATCAGTTTAATATCTGATACGTCCCCTACCCGGGGACCATATATTAAATTGATTTTTGGAACAGGGAGATGGAATAGGGGCTTGCTCCGTCCACTCCACGCATCGACCCGGTATTGCAGTACCTCCGGGAACGGTGCACTTCCCCCCCCTTTATTCTGTAAAGGAAAGTTCTCTATCTTATTTTTTTATGTCGTTTTTCTAACGTTTATCTTGTATGTGTGGAATATCTCACATCCTTGAAATGTTATTAAAATAGTCGCTCCAATTAAGAAATTCTCTCGGCGACTGCACTGTTACCTCCAGATAACGCTCTTATTCTCACTTGTCTTCTGGCCACTGAGGGTAAAGCGGGAGGAGTTGAGCGCGTGAATTCATTAACCAAAAGTAAAAGGCAGCGAGCACCAAGAAAAGCCATTGAAAGCTTCATTTCTCCACACCGTTTAATAATACGTCACTCTGCCACATTGGACCGTTGTGAATTTGGCTCCCTTAGGATTTTGCTGTACATCAAACCATTAATAACGTCTCAACGTCCTATGGCTAATTGCATATACCGGAGCCGTGCATCATGGGAAACGTCTTCACAGTTTTGTCTACAGTCGCCTCAGCCCGCCCTCCGTGGTGATAAATATTCGAATCCTTGCGACGTGATTGGTAGTCTACAGTGAATCCGTCCGATGTGATTGGTAGTCTACAGTGAATCCGTGCGATGTGATTGGTAGTCTACAGTCAGAGTCCCGGTCGACCGTAGACTCTGGGCCAATCGGAAGATTTACCGGTCTACGTTGCATTTCTGTAGACTCGTCTCCAAAATTTGGACTCCAAAGCGAAGAAAAAAACAATGAAAGAACAGACGCGTTAAAGCAGTATGTGGTTATATATGTTTTTGTTCGCCTTTCTTTTCGACTGTGTTGAGTTGTTTAATGAAAGGAGAACTTACCCTTCCAGTGAATAACGTGGCTTTTGTTGATCTGGTCCCTCTGTATACCAGGAACTCATACTTACCTGGCAGGGGAGATACCATGATCAAGAAGGTGGTTCACCCAGGGCGAGGCTCAGCCATTGCACTCCGGTTGTGCTGACCCCTGCGAATTCCCCAAATGTGGGAATCTCGACTGCATAATTTCTGGTAGTGGGGGACTGCGTTCGCGCTCTCCCCTGATTTACTCTGGTTAAAAGTAGAATTGTCTTTCTTTGTTTCTTGATTTTGTGGAGAAGACGTGGGATTTCAATGAGGGCAGATATAATGAAGGTATTCATTAAAAACCATACGTGTCCCAATAAATTGCATGCCACATTTTATACATAAGTATCAAATGCTAAACGTAAAACAGTGAAAATATTTCAAGTTTATAATTGGAGTACAATGTATGTGGATGCCACAGCAGCGCCATCTAGCACAAATCAAATATGACAATGGGAATAATATTATATACAAATATCACATGCAGTATGACAACATAAATGATTAGATTATCTCACTAATTGTAATTGTTCTAGAGAATTTCAAAAATGGGCTGTGTGGGCTTTTTTAGTTCAGTAAACCTGGAAAATCATTTGATAGCTGTCCGTTACGAAGTTTCAGACAGTGAAACACTTAATGTACAAATCTTGTATGCTGGTAGGGTTTGGCAATCTTTTGGCTAAAATCAAGTGGTTATTCTTTTCTTAACTATAATAAGAACTTAAATGAGCTTTTAATTAATTAATTGAGCTTTTACAACTTTATTGTAGTACTGGCCACTTTATTGAAGACATGAAATGGGGAACACAAAACAGCTCTGGCCTAGGTGGTAAAGTATTGTTCAACAATGAGAAATGAACAGTCATTAAAAAAAAAAGAAATTAACACTACAGTTAACAATTTAAACAATGTCTTTGAAATTGAGTGTCATTAAAATAAACAATATGCACAATGTAAATATACCATATTTACAGCTCATTCATTCAAGCTGTCAACAACAGAGATGAAGTGTTCAGAGCGGTCAGTCTTTGAAAAATATTTTTTGTGTCCCTGGGTCGTTTGATCACAGACTGGCAGGGTTTGCACTCGTGACCATGTGGCTCCCATTCATGAGGGGTATTCCTTTAGCTTGTGCTTGTATTGTGTTGCTTTTGCCCACGATGGAAGACCTAATGCAGACGGACCAGCAATCTCACAGGTTGTCTGACTGGCAGGCATTATGGACCGTTTGGACTGGCCAGCAATCACAGGTCTGGTGACTACATGTTTTTTCTCTCTCCTGTGGTGGCAGGACGCTGGTGGTTGAGGCCGGGAGTGCGGTGTCATTACGTCCGTCCTTCCCTTTAACACCTTTGTCCCTGCCATGCTGGGTGTGGGCTCACACTGTGTTATGGGTAGTCTAGTGGAGGGAAGACTGCTGTGGTGCTGGAGAGAGGTTGTTTTGTAGTGTGCAAGTTGAGGAGCCTCTCTTGGTGATGGATGAAGTCCTGCCCAGTCTTTGTAAGTAAGTAAGTAAAGTTTATTTATATAGCACCTTTCACAGAACAGAGTCACAAAGTGCTTTACACTGGAGAAAAATAAGTACATAAATTAAAAGTACATAGATAAGAAAGGTAAATAAAATTATACAGAGTGCATGAACAGGATGTACAAAAATAGCATAATAGTATACCAGTGAATTAAATGCCTGCTTAAAAAGGTGCGTCTTAAGTTGTGTTTTAAAAGAATCCACAGAATCAGCTGACCTCATAGCCAAAGGGAGTGAGTTCCAGAGTTTGGGTGCTATGACCTCGAAGGCCCGATCACCACGCTCTAGAAAGGCGCTATACAAGTTGAACAATTCATTCATTCATTCATTCATGTGTTTTAAGCCGGGTGCGTGGAACAATCATGAGGTTGGCTTCAGAAGACCTTAGTACCCTCCGAGGTGCATAGCAGTGAAGGAGGTCATTAAGGTAGCATGGTGCCTTACACCTTAAGGATTTAAAAGAATCTTAAAATGAACTCTGTTCCACCGGCAGCCAGTGAAGCGCAAATAACAGTGGTGAGGTATGAGAACGTCTTTGGCTCTGACATTCCTATCCACACTGCGCCTGTAAGTCTAGTCAAAATCAGCATGTTGAGGCCTACTACTTTAAAGTTTGTTAAATGTAGACAATTACTGCATGTTCACTACACTCACTTGCTGGCGAGGATGGCAGGAAACGTAGCTTGATGAACCTCGCTAAATTGTGATAAAATAGCAGAATCCCATGCAAGACACCCACCTACAGTACCACCTGCTCTACTCCTGGCTGCCTTTGTACAAGGTCCACAGCACAATGAATGAATGAATCTTCAACTTGTATAGCGCCTTTCTATATACCCAAGGTCGCTTTACAGTTTTAACACAGGTACAACCAATCACACTCCAGCGAGAAGCGGCAGCCAATTGCGCACAGCGTACTCTCTACCGGGATCCACAACCCCCTGAGGTACTGAATGGGGTGCAGGAAGGGGAGAGAGGACAGACCCTAGTGGCAGAGCACCATCCACCACTGGGCATACAAGCACACACACTCAGACAACTGCTTTTTATTGACCTCAGTGAGCATCGTGTACCAGTTGGACACATCACAGATGTGATGTACCTGAAATACACAGAGGGGAGATGAATGACGTAAATGCCAATAGATTCATAAGACATTTCATGCTTCCTTTTTGCCTGTTTGCATTATACTTATATAGTATATTGCATTATACTTCTATTGCAATGTATTAACTCGAATACAAGTGAAGCGAGTTGTATCCAGTGGTGGTAGCCAGACTTGTAGAGATACATACTACGAAAAAGAGCTGTGGAGTTGGCAGCCCTCCCCCGACATAGCCGGGAGGTTCTGGTGGGTAAAACCACATGCGGTCGGACTTCATGACCCGTTGCCTCTTGACCAGACCAGTGTTGTCCTTGTAGGTTTGAACGGGGGTGAATAGCGCTGTGGGCTGGCTAGCAGATACGTGCTTTTTGGACCGGACAGCTGGCTTGGGCTGTGTGGACTGGACTGTAGACTTCAGCTTCTTGCGTCTCTCTGGTGGCTGAAACCCTGGTCCCGGGACTTGATCGAGTCTAAGAATTTGCCAAACAGAGTAGTTTTTTTAAGTGCTTTGATGTCTGTTATCAGTGTATCTCACTTGCCTTCCACTGACCGGCATGCAGCTAACAGTTCAGTTTCATCACCCTCCCATGGTGAAGGAACACACTTGGAAGTGCTTGTCTGCGGTGGCTAGACAACAAATGTATTGTAAATATCTAGATTGTATGACACTAGGTTTTTAATGACCAAAAGTAAAGAAACACATTCCACCAAAATGACTGAAATATCACTAAATGAATCATTTCCATTTAGGGTGACATTCTGCTCACGTCCTATTTCATAACACTAACTTGACCCTTGTCATTAATATATTTCCTGAACCGCTTCATCTGCACGCATGTGATGTGTGTCACTGGCATGTTCAACCACCTCTTCACAGAACGGTATGCTCCCTGTATAATCTCTCTCTGCCCACCACTGAACTGCTCTGGTCTGTCCTTTCGGATGAGGTACTGACTGTAGCGTTCCCACATCTCTTCAAAGGTGTGATCCTCAAACCCCTTCTGACCGTAGATACGCCTGTCAATGTTGGCCTCAAGAAGAATGGAGATCTGTGGGAAGGTCTCTGCATATTCGGTGAGGTAGTCTTTCACCCACTGGTTCATCTCTCCCTTTCTATGTGGGGCTGTCACCTCTGAACTGTGCTTGTCAAGTATGCTGGAATAATGTTCATCATTATCATTACTAGGATATGATGATAGGATATCAGTTGCAAAAAAACTTTTTTATTTATTTTATGTATTTATTTTTAAGGTTGTTGCTTCAAAGCAACAATGCACCATAATGTACAAAATTTAACATTTTAATGTTTTCATACAACAAAATTAAGAACATCAATACCTTCCTTCTCAATACATTCATAAACATGCCCATACACATACAAGACCATCCGCATAACCATACATGCGTCCTTTTTCCCCCGATAGTTACAGGCCTCTTTGGTCGCAATGAGTACAGCCTGTTGACGGTTTACAGGCGCAGCTGGATTGACGACACGGATTACAGGGGTCTCCATCTTCACGTGTGTTTTCTTAAACTGATATAGTAACGCCACAAGAAGAAAAACAACTATTCGTTTATTGAAGTTTTATCAACTTCACAGTCACCTGCAGGTCACTTCTGCAAGAGTGATGTTAGACCGGTCACAGTGACGGTCTACAGCAGGGGTGGCCAACCCACGGCTCGCGAGCGGCATGCGGCTCTTTGCCTGGTTTCATGCGGCTTCCCAGCCGGTCCGCGGGCTCACCTGCACAAATGGGGCGACACACTGCTACATTTTCGTGGTGCGCGGTTTGTTTACAAGCCTAGCGAGCCGCTAATACTTTTAAAACCGGCGTAGTGGATAACACTAATTTGACCGTCTTCACAGCTAATTTACACTCACCACCCCCCCGCTCATCAAATTACACTCGCCAACCCCCCCTGCTCAACAATCTACTCTCGCCCATGTATGATGTGGCTCTTTGCCGTAACACAGTAAGAAAGTGGCTTTTGGTCTATGAAGAGTTGGCCACCGCTGGTCTACAGTAACCGTGGGGAAAGTGTCATCGTGTTCCGATGACCCAGTACTGGATGTCACGGTACGGCGGCCCCCTACACATAAGAGCTCTGCCGTGTGTGTGCACGTGTGTGTGCGCGTGTGGCACGGCGAGGACCAGGGCGTCTTCCCTAGGGGTGGGAATCGTTTACTATCTCACGATTCGATTCCGATTTTGGGGGCCACGATTTGATTCAAAATTGATTTTCGATTCAAAACGATTTTCTATTCAAAAAACGATTTGACTGGCTTTGCAATAGAAAGGCTTTACAAGACAGAATGACAAACACAGAAAATAGTGTCATTCACTTTTAATTAACAAAAATAATGTGCTTTGGTAAAATAAAATGCTTTTTGTTGTGTTACCAAAATTCTTTAGCTTCATTTTGCAAGCTCTCAGGGCTGGCTCGGATGCAGTTCCACCGGCGTAACCGTACACAGCCAGGTCCCTGTTTTCTCTGTGGTTGCTTCTCGTTTAATGGTGTCTCGCCACCTCTCCCTGTTATGCTTTCTCTTTACTTATTCGAGTATCTATCTCCTGCGTCGCTTCCTGATTCATCTCAAGTTTTCCCAATCCTGTATTTCTTCCTATCCGTTTTGCCTTTATTTTTTTCCCTGAGACTTGGCGTGATCGTTTTCATTTTATTTCGCTCACCCTGCCCGTCACACTAAACAAAATATGAATTCTTCAAAACTGAAATAACGACAGATTAGCTCGCTATGTACAGTTTTCTTGATTTTTGTCTTGCCTATCAAAATCCAGAACACAGGTTCGACAGTGACTGGGTATGTCATATTTACTTGTATTCGTTTTTTTTTAACTAGTTTAACTTAATTTAATTGGGTTTTTTTTTCATTGATACTTACAAAAACAGATTGGTATCGATGTTTTGACAGTATTCTTACAGTAAACCAAAGTGTGCATTTGAGATGAGCAATCTGGCCTTCTACAGCCATAATGCCTCAGCGACTGTAGACTTTCCACCAATCAGGAGGCTTGATTGTCTACAGTCGCCTCAGTCTGCCAACCGTGTCGTGATTTGTTAGTCTATGTTTGACTTGGTCAATGATTGGTAGTCTACAGTAAAACCGCGGGATGCAATTGGTAGTCAACAGTCAGAAGCCCACTTGACCCGCTTGACGGTCACTGTAGACTTTTGCACCACCGTAGACTCTTAACACACTACGGGGGTTCAGCCATACCGAAGTGCAATTTTCTTGCAATATGATTTGTTTTAAAGTCTACAGAGTGTGAAGGGCGTTTTCTAATTTATTGAGCGGTGGTCTGATAGGCTCAGGTTCCCCATCAATGAAGTAAATGTGTATTTAAATGGTTATTCAGAGAATGATGTCCAGATTCTTGTTCATCTTAACGGGGGTGTATATTATAGTTTGTTTGTGTGTTATGGTATGTTTAATGTGCTTGTTAATAAGACTGGGCAGTAGCGGTATTTATCTTCCACATCCACATTTGTCTTGTAATGACGTGCACCTTGATATAAATTAATATTTAATTTATATTTAATTTAATATGCACTATTAATATAAGTTATATTTTTGAAACTGAGTTTTATATGTTGTTGCTACCGTTTTTGTTTTGTTGTGTTTTCTGAAATGTTAATATGACTACTTTAGTCCAGCTGCATGTTATTCCATACTTTCTTTTTGTACGTGCATGTAAATCTTTACACTGGACTCAATTGCTGGAACAACATGCGATTGGCAAATAAAGCATTTGACCTACATGTGACCTGATATTAATTAACATAAAAAGGGCTAGTTACACATTTTCAACTATGTCATGATATATTCTACTTGTATACGAAGTTTACAACTATATACAATATTTATAACATGTATACAATATATAAATCCAAAACCAAAAAACAGATACAGTTTTACAGACCAAGCACTTGTGGGTCTGGGGCCCTACTCGGTTTCATCTACAATTCTGGTAAATTCCTCATAACTACCGTACACTCTATTTTCAAGTCTTTTCGAGGCCGACATCATTTTGACGGGACCAAAACGTTTCTTTTTGTACTTTTTGTGTCCCTGAATTGTTTGGTTGCAAAGCTTGCAAATGGGCAGGTTTTGAATACGTGATACCTTGCCCCCAACCGCAGTGAGATTGTCTGCAAATTTTCTTTTATAAAGTGTGCCTCTTGACCACGGCAAGAAAGTTGCAGCACTGTCCGCAGGGCAAGGTTGGCTGGTGATCGTTGTAACGGGTGCCAAGGCGGGTGAAGAGACTCGAGTCGGATCTGGAGCAGTCGCAGAAGTTACAGTCGGTACGGGTCTGGTGATGGTTGACGTGACTGTGGTTCTCATTGTAGTTCTGCCAGACTGTCTCACACATGCTGGCCAAGGAGGTACCGAGGCAGGCTGAAGAAGTCTTTGAAATTTTGTCTTCTCAATTGGCAACATGGCGTCTGTTCTTTGTTTGAGTACCTTGGTCCCTGCTCTGCTCGGAGTGTGGATGTACTCGATCTGTGAGTAGTCCGCTGGAGGGAGGACTGAAGGCTGATGTGGGGCAGGAGGTAGGTCCTCTGATGAGATGGACATGTTTTTATATATATATATGTTGCATGGCATTTTTGTTGTGTGGAGATTTACGAGTCTCTCTTGGCAACGGATGAAGTCTCTGATGGTCTTGATGTTAATTTTCGGTAACGGTACACCCATCTTGCTCAAGACCGGATCCTTTACAAGTATGCAATGCTGTATTTGTTCGTAGGCTTTTGCAATGACATTCTTTTCGGGTCCAGGACATGCACTCTCTGGAGTACTCAACCAGAAAAGCTTAACTAGGGTGTACATCAGCCTGTTGTGTTGAGCACTGATGTCTTGTTGAGCTGGTGCATAATGTTTAGCCATCTTGACTCTCTGAATCACGGCAGCGTCAACAAGATCATCCCTTTTAGTGCGGTAATAGAGCGCGTTGCCCCAGTGCGTTCTGTACAGTTGGTTAAACTTCTGATGTGGTTTGTCGTGTTCCTCCACAGTGTTCCAGGCTTCAATGAGTTTGTTTAATTTCTCTGTTGTCAAACTCAGTTTGCCCTCACTCAGACCAATCTCCACCAGCAGCGAGCAGAATGTCTCCAGCTGCTTGAAACCTGGCAATGGATTAACACTGCATGCATCCTCCTATGATAAACAAAGCAAAACAAAAAACCCACAATTGTCATGTTACCGCCAATCAAATTGTAGGCAAACCGAAAATAATTAAATGCAAAACTACTCACAAAGGCTGCAGGGTGGATTATAGTGGACTCATCAGTGGTAATCGTAATGTGAGCAGGGAAAGCAACTAACACGTCTTGGCCTTCTGCCTCCGTGTCACTCTGGTACGCCTCGTCATCCTCACATGGGTCTGGCGGGCCAGGCTGAACAACCTCCTCCTCTGAATCTTCAAAATGTATATAATAAATGAGTACTCTGTGTACTGTGTGCTCTTTGCAAGGGCCCATACCTCTTATTAGCTCAAAACACTTATCTGAGAGTCTAGATGAGCTTTAAATAGGGCTTTCTTTTTTATGATGCAATCAATTGGCCTACTTGAAATTCAGAAAAGTACTTAAAAAAAAATACCCACTTTAAATAGGTATATCATAGGTCTTTCACACATTTTAAATGTATGACATTAAAAGTAGCCTGAAACATACAACTTAATGTAAACAGCACTTGGAATAATTGAAAAATAATTAATACACGTGATATACACGAACAATATGCTATTGTTTAATGCAGTAACATGCAGGAATGTAAATTTTTTGTCTACCTTAGGACCTTGGACAACCTGATGGTATATGAAAGCTGCAAATCTGTGGGGAAAAGTTTGCAGTCATGTTCCGAAGACCCAATAAAGAACAAAATATTAAATATAAAATACAGAAAGAATGATGCATCGCTAACTAGCTAGCCATCTCCAGTTTTTGACTTGCTTAACAAAATCCACAACACAGGTTTGGCAGGACCTTGGTATACATAGCTAGCTAACACACAGAACAAAGCCACAAAATATACACCATCATCTGCTGACATTTTGTTGTTCATTTAGTTTAATTTTATTTGTTTCACTGATACTTACAATAACGTTGCTCTCAGTGTTCGTATCTGAAGTAACAGGACAGTTATCGTTTGTTTGCCTGTCAGACTTGAAATTGCAGTAGGCAATGGAGATCAGCGATCCGATTGGTAGTCTACAGTCGTAGTCCCTCAGCGACTGTAGACTCTCGGCGAATCCGGAGGCTCCATTGTCTACAGTCGACTCAGCCCGCCCTCCGCTTCGTGATTGGGATCCTACGTTCGACTCGGTAACGATTGGTAGTCTACGGTGAAACCACGGCATTCTATTGGTAGTCTACAGTCAGAAACCCGGGCGACCGTAGACTCTCGCTTGAGTGAGATGTCGTCGCAATTGTCGTTGTCACCTACACACACCCCCCCACTTATTTACTCAACGTATGGACGGATAGCCATAGCTAGTTCCACCTTGTTGAAGGAACTCGCCATAGTTCACCTAGCCATACAGCCGTATACTTATAAATGCGTTGCATAATTATTCCTCTGAAAAAAAAAAACTTTATATGATTTTTGCAGTAATTCAGTTACTCTGTTATCCAGCTACACAGCTAAATAAGCACTTGCCACATTGCTGAAAGTAACAGGTTAGGGCAAATGAAAAACAGCAAAGGCATTTCCTAGGACGCAATTTGATCATTTCGTGAACGACTTGAAGGTTTGTCCTCTGTGTAATCACTTTGTGAGCGTCTTGTATAAAAGGGCCATTTTAAACCTCATCTCTCGCTTATGGCCATACCACCCTGAGAACGCCCGATCTCGTCTGATCTCGGAAGCTAAGCAGGGTCGAGCCTGGTTAGTACTTGGATGGGAGAACGCATGGGAATGGCCAATGACTCCCTCCCAAGTCCCTATCGCTCAATCTGATCATGATCAATCTTCCGGGAGTTTGGAGGAATCTCCAAGTGTATATAGCAGTCAAAATTCAATGGATGCTGCAGTGCTACTTCTCTGTAATACTACGTAACCTTCAGACTACACAAAGCTATTTTATGAGATATTTAAAATTTGTTTTCATATACAAAGTCTGTTATATCGTGCTCATTTACATACGTTTCAGATGTAGAAATTTTTATATTGGAATATTTAGGTAAAAAAATTCCAAAAATATTGTCTCTAAGGAACAAGCCAGTGATGTTTCATTTATATATTTACTTACCGAAACAGTGAATATGAATATGGCATGTAAGATAATCCATTTTATCATGTATTATGTCTCCATGTATTTAATCATGTTATCCAACTGTCCTATTTTTGTTTTTATGCCTTCCTGGCAAAGCTGGCAGATTGTGGCCAATTGCCTCAGCAGAACGTGTGTGTGTGTGTGTGTGTGTGTGTGTGTGTGTGGTATAAGAACCATTCTGTTCATATTAAACATTGGAAAAACTCTGATACATGACTGTGTGTGTCTATGTGGGTTTTTACCTGTGAGAGGTGCGTTTGTGGCACTTTGCACATAATTCCAGAATTCTTTTTTAAAATATAATAATTGATATAATAAATAATTGATTTTATATTTAAGAGCCTTTTCCACTTAGATATTCTGTCCTCTTCACCTGTGATATTACCTTTATTATTAGGCATATGTTGTGTTAATTAAGAAGCTGAAAAATCATTATTGCATACAACAAATTAAAGATCAGCAACCTCCTATACCCTTATAAATGTTAATACTGGAAATAACAGATTTACAAACACCAAGAGTAGTAACAATAATTTTTTTTTATTAATGCCATTAACAGGTATAATAAGTGTTGCTTTCTAATTTACCTTCCTCTTTAATAATTCCTCGTCAACCATATTTTTGAAGTGTTCAAAGCTTTCATACACAACACCCTCAAAACCAGAAGTGGTTGATTTCCAAGTCGCCGGGCAGTAGGTGAATATTTTCTGGCTGCTTCCAGCAACAGAGTTCATGGGCGGTGTGTACCTCTTATGCTGCCCACCACATTGGTGTAATTTGCAGGCCCCACATGGTCTCGTGGATTTATGAGGTTTTCTGGGTCTGGAGGACAGCGCAGAGGGTGGCGCTACAAGAACAATGCGAATGCCACCTTCACTGCATGATGGCATAGGTAGCATGAAGGTAGCCTGTGGTTGTGCAGGAACCACCAGGAATACGGGTGCTCCAGACACTCTGGGCGGTATGGGTGTGGTCGCAGCATGCTTAGGCCGGTTCACCAGCTCTGGGTTTGCATCAACTAACCTGCAAAATATTAACATGCATGTGATAAGTGTCAGTATGATTTATGTCCACACACACAAGTGCTTTATATTTCCATCTTTTTAGCATGTGAAATTAAGTGCTTCTTACCTCCGCTTCTCACCACGCCTTTTACCAGCAACATGATGAGTGTCCTGGTAGTGGTAGTGGTCCTGGTGGTGGAAGAGATGTTGGCAGAGTTGGAGGTGCTGGTATTTGCTCGTTTGAAAGTACTCTCCGGTGAGGCTTTGCTGTTGGTGTTACTGTAGCCATGTAGTTGGCGTTCTTCTCTTCTCTCGATATGAAATTTGAAATGGATCTGGCATTCAGATTGGGCAGAGGAATGGAGAGAGTGAAGAGCACTGGCTCGTCTCTAACCCTGTCAACGATCCTCTTGTACTGTCCCTTTATGGAGGAAGTTATTTTACTGGGAGAGGAGAAGTGACTAGTTGTTGGCCTATTTTTGAGCATTTTGATGAGGAGATACAACAGACGAGGAGATATAACAGATACAACAGACTATCCTCTGTCACCTTTGTTGCCTGAGGGTACCTCATCCACCCAAACTTTGTCTTCTGGGCTGCTCTGTGAAGCTTTTACCACACACTTTACACTCATTCCCTTTTGGAACATGAAGCTTCGTGTGCCTAGTGAGGTTAGACTTCTCAGTGAAAGTCTTGTTGCAAACAGTGCACTCGTGAACCTTCTCCATTTTACCCTAACAAAACATAACATACAATATAAACAAATATGTATTCATCTTTCCAATATGTGGCTATACAAAATGTGGCTATATATGTTCCAATATGTGGCTATACAAAAAAGTTGAGCACGGTGCCGCTCAATGATTGGTGTGTTGAGCGCTGAAATGGGGACTTGGAAGGGAAAGTGTCTGGGAATACCAGGTGCTGTAAGCTTTTTCTCTGCTCACAATTGTTGACTTTCATCTTTGCTCCTTCTGTCTACTTGCGTCACTGAGGTTTTAAAAAATTATTCTTACCTCTCTATTGCTCTATCTGTCCCCCCCCTCCCCTCCCCTCCCCTGCTCTCCTCTCCTCTTCCCTCCGCCAAAAACCCCCCAGCATGCAGAAACGTGCGTCCAGCTAAGAGGAAACGTCAACACGCCGGCTTGGTACTCTGCAATATTGCGCGTGCGCACAGCTGGCGTGCTTAAGTTGTAGCCTCTGTATTTACTCAACGTATGGACGGATAGCCATAGCTAGTTCACCTTATCTTGTTGAAGGAACTCATAGCCGTCATACAGGGCAGAAAGTCTTGTATATAAAAAATATTTTGTGTGTCCCTGGGTCGGTTGGTCACATATAGAAAAGTGGGGAAAAGAAAAGAGGGGGATAGAAAAAAAAAAGGTAAAAGACAGAAGGGCAGGAAAAAAAAAACAACCAGCTCAAATGACCACTGCAAAGAAGAGCAGAAAGTGTACCCAAGACATATAGTACAACAGGGCCGTGCAGAGACCTTTGGAGGGGCAGGTGCTCAAAGTGAAAAAGGGGCACATGGAGCACAAATTTGAAACACCATACAGAAACATACCTTGAAATATAACAGTTTGATTTGTAGCAACCCTTATTCATAAATAATATAACATGGAATCACAACATACCATATTATTGTCCACATCTCATATCTTTGATAGAGGGCAAAAGTAGTCTATATCTATAGTCTATATTTACCTGATTGAGTACATTGAACAGCTACTGTTGAGGGGGTTGGTGGAGACGCTGTATTGTTCTGATATTGAAGTGACTAAAAAGAGCATGGGAGAGATAGTGGCTGATTAAAATAAGTGTTATGTGATCATGATAAGATGCAAAGATAACTAAGATTAAACATGGCGCACTGTGACCTGCCATACGGCTGATTGTTTGTAGGAGATTCTGTGCTGAGAAAGGATACAGCAGGCTGACTGAACTAAACAGATCAAGTTGCACATTCGTAAAAAGAAAGGGGAACATTAATGGGAGGACAAGAATAAAAGAGGGGTGGAGGTACAGCCTATATCCACTAAGCTATAATTCAAGCTCTGCATTAATTTAGGACATAGAAAGATAATGTATTAAGTTGAATTCAGATCCCCATTAGACACTGGACTGTTTAACTGTGGCTTCTCTTCCTGGAGTCCTTGGACAAAAATGGAACAATTCTTACACCTCTTTATTTTAATTTCACAGCTGTAGTTTTGGTTTCTAAAAAACAAATGCAACCATTTGTTTTGACACAAACATGACTTCAACATGTAATGTTCCATCCTGTTTTTATTAATTGATACTCATAAACTCATGTATAAACTTAACATTTTTAATGGGAGAAAGAGAATAGAGGAAGGGGGTGTGTGTGTGTGTGCGTGCGTGCGTGTCTGTCTGTCTGTCTCTCTGTGCATGTAACAAAGTAGTATTTTTTTGTTTCAGTTATAACAGCAACTTCCTGTTGCCCATGCTCCGAAATATGTCAATGACTTCACTGTAGTTGATTGGAATATCCTTTTCAATTGCCAGTAAATGTATTTGTGCTTTATCCACTTTGTGCAAGACAGCAAGGTTATAAATGTCACATATTTTATATTCATGCATATTTAATTTGTCTGTATACAAGTGTTAAAACACATTCTGATTTGTTTAATGAGGTCACAATCACAATTTAAATTCTTCAAATTAATTATTATTGTTGTTGTATTTATACTAATATAGTCCAAAATTATGTAAATAGGCATGTACATGGCAGAGTTTTAGTCAAATAGCATATGCCTCATTGCCTTTAGAAATATACATGTAGGAAAAACACTGCAACTGTGTGTGTGTGTGTGTCTCTCTCTCAGCAGACAACAGACACTTTTTTTGTTTTTTGGCGGTCGTGGTAATTTTTAAAGTAGTCCGGTAATAAAACGCACCCCGCCATTCCTGAATTTTCACCCGCGACTGACTTTTCAAACAAGCCCAATTTGGCGGTAAAACCGCGAACCTGGCAACATACATATACACACACAGTGACAGGCACACTGTAACTCGTGAGAGTGTGTGTAGAGTCTCACACACACAGAATGCTGCTAACTTCACTAACTTTGTCAGTTATCTTGCAAGAAAACAATGTGGCGTGCACAAACAAATACCACGGCAAAACCTACCTACCGGACCGTTAGCTGTTCTTTCTCCGTATCTAGTTAGCAGCTTAGTAGCGCCTAGGTCACGTGCTGACGTCACGTAAAGTCAGGAGGGCACGTAAGGGTCAATGTGAATCAACGTGATTCACATGTGAATGGTGATT
The DNA here is from genome assembly GCF_052324685.1 of Brachyhypopomus gauderio. Lineage (NCBI taxonomy): Eukaryota > Metazoa > Chordata > Actinopteri > Gymnotiformes > Hypopomidae > Brachyhypopomus > Brachyhypopomus gauderio. The sequence continues at coordinate 8,551,181 of NC_135224.1, forward strand.
ATTATTATCATTATTATTATTATTATTATTATGCCACACAGACAGACTTTCACACATACAAAAATTGACAAAAGGGCACTTTGGGCAGAAAGGGCCAAAGGGGCAGGTGCTCCAGCACCCTCCACCCCCCCCTCTGCACGTGCCTGTAGTACAAATGACTGTGATGTATGTGTGTGTGTTTATGTGCAACATAGGATAAATGTATGGAATGTACTTGCCAGCAAGGGTAGAAAGTTGCGACAACATTCCTCCAGAGGGCAGAGGCAGGCAGAGAAAGACCTGGGAAACCAACACCCCCCCCAGGAGCAGTGGAGTCCCAGGGCCACACTTCCCAGTGACCCCTGCATCCCCGCCCCAGGGGGCGGGAGAGGGAGACCCTGAACAGCTCCCCCCCACCGCGGAGCGCAGGACCAGGAGAACCAGAGGTAACAGAGTCCCCCCAGGATGCCCCCACCACGGGCCAGCAGCTAGGCCTCAGTGCCACCCACCACCCGACTGGGCCGCCCTTCCGGCGAGGAGCCTCGAGCCGCCCCGGACCACAACCGCCCAGGGGAGCGGGCCAACCGCCACACCGGAGCACCAAGCCGGGCCCCGAAACCCCAAGGCTCACCCCCCTCCTTTGTGCTTTGTGAATTGTGCACTTGGGAAATGTATACTTACCTGTGTTGGGAAATGCAAGGGAGTGCGGGTGCCTCTCAGGGCTTCCTTTATATAGGCCAGAAGAGTCCATGGTCATACAGCATAGAGGGGGGGGGCAGCTTAAGCATCCTGGGAAAAGAAAACACAAAGGTAAAAGATACAAAGGGATATCCATGTAAATATTGTTTGAAGGTACCTATGTTGTGTATGTGTTATTATTTGTCATACGTGTTAGTTATTTTATTGCACATTTCTGTGAACGCACCCCAGTCAGTAATTGGTTTGGCCCAATTAGACAGAGGGCGGGGATATGGGTTTATAGGGACAGAGTGCAGAGAGGGTGGTTTTTTTTGTTTATTTTTATTTTATTTTTAATTTTTTTGGTCTCTAGCGTGTGTGGGGAAACTTGCGGGGTGAGTCGTTATTGGGACATTAAAATCCCATTTCCTTACTGGCTGCAGTAAGTCGGTAACAGAGAGGTTGCTTTAACGTGCTATAGTGCAGTTGAATCTCTGTTTTAACTTTCATTTGTTTTCTCTTTTTTAAAGTTTTTCTTTTCTTTTTTCACGTGTGCTGTGAATAAACATACCCTTCGGGATTTAAAATGTATCCTTCGAGCCCTGCCTAATCTCTCTCCGACACGAACTCAGCGCTCCTATCAGGAAACGCTATGACCAAAGTGTGGTATTTGGACACAAGGGACCTGAGGGCGACCGGTGTACCCCCTCACCTGATGACAGAAGGCATTCCTACCCCTCCATCCCCAATGCTGTTGTGTGTAGGTGTATATGCACCGTAGACTCTTAACACACTAAGTAACACGCCTGATTATTCTATTGATCTGCTTCTTTGAAGGCTATCTATGGGCAACTAAAGCCAAGATCTTTCACGATCAGTTTAATTTAATACCCCTCTGTGTGCCTCTATTACTAGCTCAGAGCAGAAACCTGCTGGGAAAATGATCAAATTCGGCCCCAACATTGACCTCTCTGATCCAAAAAGGTAACAGTTTTTCTAGAAGCTTCCATATGATTGTCTTGCTGCCCTCTGATTTTGTGCCAGATGCATTAAGATTGTTGTACATCCCCTGTGCTTTTATTTTGTAAATACTTTATCTTGCATCAAAAATAGGATTATGTGTGAAACGACACAACTTATCTTAATTACCATATGTAGACAATGAAGTGATTTTTTAAATATGTTTGTCAACTCTTGGCTTTGTGTGTGCAGGTGGAAACCTCAGCTCCAGGAGCTACAGAAGTTGCCAGCATTCATGGGTGTGTCCTCTAGTGGCAACATGCTGAGTCACGTAGGCCATACCATCCTGGGCATGAACAGTGTGCAGCTCTACATGAAGGTCCCAGGCAGTCGCACACCAGATCTGCACCCTCAGTGTAACCCTCACTAAATCACTATTATGGTTGTATTAATATGGAATCTGCCTAAATGTGTTACTCTGGCAGGCCATCAGCGATTTTTGTGAGAAGAGACATTTTTTGCTTGATTAAATCTGTGTAAGGTTAAACTGCATTTACCACTCTCAGTCTTGGATGATTTAAGATGAACATTTCAGAAGATTATTATTTTGATTTTAAATATTCTGTAAGTCTGTACATGGGCTTCCATATTTGTGGCAAAAAAAAAAGATATTTGGTATAAAATGTGCGTAGATTGTCGGGTGTTTGAGGTTTGCACCAGTTGAAATATGCCTGTTTAACCATACCTTCCTGATCTCATCCAGGCATGGGGAGGACTACCTAACTGTCTCATGGTGGCCTGTGTTGGAGGATCTGTACTGCTCCAATATCCCAGTGTACCGCTTCATCCAGAAACCTGGAGATTTGGTGTGGATCAATGCAGGTACAGTGCATTGGGTGCAGGCAGTGGGCTAGTGCAATAATATTGCATGGAATGTGGGACCGCTTAATGGTAATTACCCACCAAGTGGCAAAATGCTCAATGGGGAGGGGTGGGGGATTCACAGAAATTCACACTGACACAGCCATTTACAGTACACACACGGTATTAAATGATGACAAATCTAGCTTTAATACTGTCCGAATTCAATCCATATTGAAGTGCTGGTTTTTCTGCAGTGTTTTGATTGTATTTATGTTGTGTTTTCAGCATACCAGTACCAGTTGGCTCTGGAAAGGTTTGAATGGAATGAGGTGAAGAAAGTGAAGTCCATCGTTCCGATGATCCACGTGTCCTGGAACATGGCTCGCACAGTCAAAATTTCTGACCCCACCGTTGACGCTTAAGATAATTGAGTACAACTACCTGAGGTAGTGCCAGGGCACTGTTATTGCTATATAAAGACTTTGCACACATTCAAATAGAGACCTTGCCTTCCACAAATATGTTCAGTGTTGGCGTTTGAAGTATTTTAGCAGAAGTGTACTGTAGTGTAAATGGTAACTGCCTTCTCTCGCTTGTCTTGCACTCAGGCACTGTCTCCTGCAGTCTATGAAACACATTCAGGTTGTGTGAGACCAGCTTGTAGCAGAAGGGAAGAAGATCTCCTACCAGAGCAGAGTGAAAGATGAGCCAGCATACGATTATAATGAGTGTGTTATGAGTGCTCCAGAGAACCCTGCTCATCACGTTACATCCCTCACTGCCTGGCCTGGTCTGTCCAAGACACTTCATCCAAGCTCATGCAGAACCTTCAAGTTCACAACAGTCCTGTGAAAATGTCCATCATTTCACTTGGCAAACGTATATTATAACTTGTGTGTGCATGTTTCCCCATTGTGAAGGTGGAGGTCTTCAACCTGCTGTTTGTGACGAGTGAGAACGGAAGCAAAAAGATGTACGTGGTGCACTGTGAGGACTGTGCCAGAGAGCGCAGCCCCAACCTCTCTTAACATAGTGGTACTAGAACAATACCGCGTAGAGGACCTGATGAACATCTATGACTCCTTCAGCTTGGTGAGGACACGCACGTGAATACACACACACGCACACATACCACACCACATATGCTCACACACAATCAGTAAGGCAGTCTTACTTTCACTCTTAGGAGACTCATCATGCCCTGGGCACATGTACAGTCGCACATAGTGCTCACACTCTGTTTGAGATGCGTAAGATTAAATAATTGAGACACGGCATATGTAAAAAAAGACTCCCAGTTTACTCCCAGCAACCCAACATACCAACCTCTGATTGGCCCTGAGAGACTTACAATGAAAGGCAGTTTGTGCTGTCATAGTCCTGGCAGTTAAACATATAAAAATGGCATCTGTTTTTTTCCTCCTCCATTTTCTTTCTTTTGGATCATTCTGTTTCTTTGTTGAAGACTGAAATGTGTAAATATCAATCAATCAATCATTCAAATTTTATTTATACAGCGCTTTTTACAACAGTTGTTGTCACAAAGCAGTTTTACAAGTGCCAAGTCCTAGCCCCCAGTGAGCAAGCCAAGGGCGACAGTGGCAAGGAAAAACTCCGTAGTTTTTTTTTGCATGAGGAAGAAACCTTGAGAGGAACCAAGACTCGGGGGGAACCCATCCTCCTCTGGCTGACACCGGTCACCATGACAACAACAATTTAGACAGAAAGAAATATAGAAAAGGAAAAAGATGTAATAATGTCTATCATGGTGTAAGCATCCGGTTAGGAGGTGGTTGGCCCAGGATGGATCGCTTGTCTCTCCTCATCTCATTATTCCTCAAGCAGGCGGGCAGCCATGTGGAAAAAATTAAACGGGGAAAATTAGCTCTGTATGAGGACATATATAGGACAGGTGAAATTATAAACATTTCTGTAGTGTGGCAGCAACTCCGGCATTAAGTTAAATTATTACAGCCTAGCTAAAAAAAGCAGAACCAGAAGGTAACAGACTTGGGGGCATTCTGAAACATTGGCATCCATCCACTGCACTGTCAACAAACTTGAGTGACCACGAGCAGTGACAGGACAGTCTACCATAAAACCCTTTGTCTATGAACCCCTGTATCTGTACCTTTATCTAAGGGGGGATATTAATTATCAAACGCTAAACTAAATAAGTGGGTTTTTAACCTAGACTTAAAGATTGTGACTGTGTCAGAGTCCTGGACGCATTTTGGAAGGTTGTTCCAAAGCTGGGGGGCCTTACAAGAAAAAAGACCAGCACCCTGTGATCTTAGTGGATGTGGGGGTTCATAATAGGAAATAAGTTCCTGAAGGTATTTAGGAGCAAGCCCGTGCAGTGCTTTATAAGTTAATAAAAGAATTTTTAAATCAATACGGAATTTAACTGGGAGCCAATGCAGGGCTGATAGGACTGGTCTGATATGCTGAAATTTTCTAGTTCTGGTCAGAACTCTGGCTGCGGCATTTTGAACTATTTAAAGTTTATTTAGATTCCTATTTGAACATCCTGACAGTAGTGAGTTTCAGTAATCTAATCTGGAGCTAACAAAGGCGTGCATCAATTTTTCTGCATCATCCTGTGATAATGCATTTCTTAACTTGGCAATGTTGCGGAGATGTAGAAAAGCTATCCTAGTAGTATTATCTATGTATTTATCAAATGATAGGTCAGGGTCGAGTATGACACCTAGGTTTTTGGCTACTGTGCCAGGTGTAATGGGGTAGTCTGCAAGATTAAGCAGCTCCTCCTTACTTGATGGCCATGGTAAAACCCAGATGCATACCTAGAGCCCTCCGCGCCTCAAGTATGTCTCGTCTTGACCCTCCATCATCCAGGACACATGGGAGACAAGCATCCAGACTTTTCTCAGTCCTGGCTCCAAGGTAGTGGAATGAACTTCCCTTGTGTGTCCGAACATCAGAGTCACTTGCTGTCTTCAGACGCCGACTGAAGACCCACCTCTTTCAAGTGCACTTTGCATAATTATGCTTTGTCTATTGTACTTTATCGTCTCTTTCCTCAGGTATTGTGCATAATTGGGTTATAGGAATTGTTTACTGTCTTTTTCCTCAGGGGATGTGTATATTCAGGTATAATTGTTAGGTATCATTTGACTTTCGTCTAGTGGTTTTTCCAGTACCTTGTGTTCAGGACTATCTATTCTACCTTGGAGATTCCAAGCAACTACATAGCACTTTTGTAAGTCGCTCTGGATAAGAGCGTCTGCTAAATGCCATAAATGTAAATGTAAATTAAGCATTAAGATCTGGAATTTCCTTCTTGAGGCCTTAGGGCCCAGGAGGAGAACTTCTGTTTTGTCCTCATTAAGTTGGAGGAAGTTTAGAGACATCCAGCATTTAATATCTCTTACACAAGCATCGGGTCTTTTCCATTAAGGTTTCATTAATTTCTGTGAGAATACAATTTGTCATGAATTTGTTTAGTGAGTCACGTTTTACCTTTTTGCTTAATATACAGATTGATTCTCTTGTTTTTGTTGTACAGTTTTATTTAACTTCTTTCTTCTATTTATTGTGTATAAAATGTTCTCCCTTGTCTTTTTTAGGGTTATCAGAGATGTCTGTGGTTTCTATTATTCTTATTGCTCTGTATAGTTTTGTTTTTTAAGGAGATTCAGGATAAATTTGTCCCATAAACTCTCGAACTGGGCTATATATTAATTCCTTAATGATTATAGCTCCACTTTTTGTAGATTGTAGACTGCAGAGCAGAAGCAATTTGTCTAAGAAAGACATCTTTTGTATAGGAGAGCAAAAAGCCACTTTTGTAACTGAAAATAGCAGCAAAGGCTTCTCATCGTTGCAGGTTGTGACCCCATTCGCCCTGCCCTTTACCTGGTATTGTGTGGGGGAGGGGCATTCAGAGCTGTTTTTTAAAAGAATCTACACATTTAGTGGTGCTTGAATTTGTTTTAAACATCATTTATGTGAGAATACAGTTACAATGCCAACCGAGGCATATGTTATACAGAATTTATCTGCAGTTGGTTGTCACAAACCAAAAATTGAGAAGGTGTCACATCAAACTAAATACTTGCATTTTACTGGAATGAGGTTTAGTGTGAATCGAATTACCCATTCGATTGATGGTATCATTTCCTTTTTAATTTCTAGTCTTAGGCTTGAATCAATTATTTTATATATAATGAAAATGTTGGTTACAATCATGATATAGAAGGTGCCGAGTTCTCTTTGAACTACTTTTTCTAAAGAAAAATCTATTTTTCCTGTTGCAATATATCATTTCTTCTTTTCATGGTCATTTATTTAAAATCTTTAGTTTTAGCGAGTTTACACAGTAAGCAAACTGAGCCAGCCATGTCTTAAATACTTTGTGAATTTGTGTGACTATGACCATTAATATTAAATGCTTTTTTGGTGTTGTCCTTTCCTTCTAGTAGCCATAATAAAAGTGACTATTTTAAAACCATTTATCAACTCGAATCAGGTATAACTTTAACTCATAACCAGCCCCTTGCTGAGTTTACAAACCAAACCTAGCCCACCCATCATCTCTATTGATCAGCATTTAATAACACTGCAGCTTATCACTAGATATTTATAAACACATTTAGATAATTTTAGGTGTTGAAGAATGAGAGGAACCTGTAATATTATAATATATCATAATAATATAGACTGTTTTACCACTCCGTAGGATGACTAATGGAACCAGCTATACCTTAAATAATAGTTAGTTACCTAGCTAGTGCTAGCTGGTGTTAGCTTACCCTGGTATAAGTGAATAAATTATTCTACAAACAATTTGTAGCCTCTATTTAACTTGGAACCGTTCGTTGTTGAATGTTCTCCAACGATACTGGAAACATATTTAAAATTCAGTCTCGGCAGCGACGACAGGGATGAAGTAAACACACGCTCCATGCTGAGGTGAATTGACAACAACTATCTTCTGCGAGTACCGGAACTTGTTTTACCCGGCGGTGACGTATTTCCACTTTGTTGTGAAAAGGGCCTATTCTCGTTCTCTGTATCACTCCGCGGACGCGTTGTCAAGTAACGGCATGTACATATATTCACGATAACACACTCCCTCTCGTGTTCTATTTCTCAATTAGCTGCCAATCAAAAAGTTAGGCTGCCGTCAATATAGAATAAACCAGGGGTCACCCACGTCATGAGTCGGCCGCGGGCTTGTTTAAAAAATTGCTCACTATAGTGCGAAGCGCTGCATCGTTTGTTTTTGCTACTATTATAGATTGTCCGCGGTTGCTAGCGGTCTTCCCGCTTAGCAATTGACACTCACACACGCAACTTTCGTTCGCCACCACCCCCCCCCCCCCCCCCCCCCCCCCCCCCCGCTCAACAACTTTCGTTCAAAAATGGAGTCATCGCAAAACTAAAACACGACTTTCCCAATGTAAAATTCATTCATTGCATAGCTCACCGACTGGAATTAGCTGTGCATGACTCCTTGAAATCTGTGTGTGGATGCAATCATTTTGAAATGTTCATCTCAAAACTATACAGCTTATTTCATCAGTCACACAAAACTGCTAGATTGCTACAGGAAGCAGCAGATGACCTTAACATTCAAATTTTGAAGATTGGCCAGGTCTTCACTGTAAGGTGGGTTGCTAGTAGTTTTAATGCAGTGAGAGCTGTGTGGAGGAGTTACCCAGCTCTGGCAAAACATTTTACAACTGAGAGTGAGAACAAGTGTCATTCTGACAGTGTGAGGAAGAAGTACACTGGGCTGTTGAAGCACCTCACCAGAGCTGGTTTTTTGTCTGATTTGGCCTGCATGAAAGATGTTTTAAGAGAACTACAGAGCCTCTCTTTGAAGCTGCAGCGAAGAGACACAACACTTGTTGACAGCAACAACTTTATCCAACAGACAACTGAAATTCTAACTGCAATGAAACTGCAAGGTGGAAAATCAGCAACAAAGGCCCAACAGAGCATTTTGACTGGTCTGTTTAAAGGTGTTAAGTTTACTGGTGAGAGAGCAGGAAAAATAAACAGCCCTCAGTTTTACCAAGCAGTTGTTGACAACTTGAATGCCCGCCTACCAAGTGATGATCTTGTTCAATTACTGAGGCCTCTACACAAGTCCAGTTGGCCACAAAAGCGTGAAGAGCTTATCTTGTTTGGTGAGACTGAAGTGCACAAGATGGCAAAACTCCTTGGTGAACCTACCAGAGAAGCAATTGAGGAATTCAGAGAGTACAAACTACAAGGGACACAAGAGGGAGAGATTCTGAAGAGACTTCTAATTGCCAGTAAGACCTACTTAGCTACCTCTGCCGAATGTGAGAGGGGGTTTTCAGCTGTTAATGACATGACAGGAAATCACGAAATAAACTCCGTGCAAAGAGTCTGTCTTCTCTTCTTTTTGTGGACATTAATGGACCACCTTTGGAGATCTTTGACCCTACTCCTTTTGTGATGTCCTGGTTAAAAGCTGGACATCGCCTTTCAACATCTTGGGTGACTGGGAGGAAACCACAAGAAAGTGAGCCTAAACCTTTGTGGTCAATTTTTTAAGGTAAGACTTATTTTATATATTTTTATTAGGCTATTTTGAAAATCAACAATTTTAAAAGGCATTAGCCAAGCTATATAAATGCATTCCTATTGTTCAACTTAACATTAAATACTGTAGTCCCAGTGTCAAAATAAAGTGGATGAGATGGGACAAAAAAAGCCTTATCTGCAGGAATTTTAAGTTACATTGTCATTTTCTATTTGTATTGAATGAAATCAATAAATTATTCCTGTGGGAGAGATCATGTAGAATATAAATAAAATTTTGATGGCAAGAAATCTGAGGAAAGATAGCAGTCAATAGCATTGTGTGTGTTTTTGCAGGATTAACTGTGGATTTTGTTGTATAATATATTATGACTATAAAGGTTATTGTGTGATATGTGCTACATACAGCTGATGTAATAGATTTATCATTTACGTGCTGTAGACATTACAGTAAGAAAGCAAGACACTGTAAGGATGGTAAGACTTCAGTTTACTGAAGCATGTGCTTGCGCTGTACTGGTTTTCATTTACACCCTGAAAAAAACTTGACCCTGTTGGAAAAAAGAAAATTAAAGGCTAATAACTTGATGTGTCAATTTAGTGTTTTTCAGGAAGACTGTGGGAAAGCAGGAGTAAGGAGGCCTCAGTGGCCTTGAGGAGAACAGAAGGGGCCTATTCAGTGCAGGATGTGTAGCAAGCAGTTTTTAGATAACCAGGCACACAGGCTGGGAGAAGAGGAGCAGGTGATTTTCCATGGAGAGCAGCCAGGATTGGGGAGTTATCGAAACTTATGGACAGAGGGTATGAAAGAAAGGACATCGCCCAGCACGAGAGGCTTTTCGCTTGGACACTGCTGAGATCCACTTGGGTTAGGTAGATTCCTAGGCAAACTAGCACCAGTGCACTGAAGAGTTTGTACCACGTATACTTCTATTATATTGCATTCATTATATTCTATATAAATCATTTTAAAAGAACTTTTGTTGTCAAGACTTTGCTTGGACCACTCAGTCAAAAACCAGTCGGTTCATCGGGGCGGTGTTGGGGCCCGTCTGGGTCGGAGAAGAAAATTCCCAAAACTTGTTGCTGTTATAACATAAATCCTTTACATTTGTTAGGTTATGAAACCCACATTACTCCATCAATCAACGATCAAACTATCCAAGTGAATAAAGAAAAAATGATCAAATATATCACATTTACTTTGTTCAAAACTTGAAATATCAAATAACTGAAAAATGCACCCGAACTGAAAAATGCTCCCTCTGAAAAAGACTGAAGCGCAGCGATTTATTTAGCCACAACAAAGCAGCTTTTACTGCCGTTTCGTTTGTGGTTGTGAACACATCGCAGTTTGCTTTTTAATTCTTTGACAATTCGTCGTTTTACTTGATGTTTAATTTTGGCATACTTAGTTTAACATTTAACATTTTAGCTTTACTCAAATCAAGACTTCTTCAGTTCAGCGGTGTTCCTGTCAGGTCATATAGATCAGGTTGCTAGGGCAACCATGGTCGTTAACACCTCTTTGTGTGTTCAAGGAGATGGAAGACCCAACTTCTTTTGGGGGGGGGACACTTCCAAACTTTACCTTTATATTTAATGGTAAGTAGCTCTTAATATGTTTATAAATAAATATATATATATATATATATATATATATATATATATATATATATATATATATAGTACTCTTTATTTCCTTTGTATAATTTCCTTATATTTGATGCATTACATTCAGTCACTAATGGACTAAAGACAAATAATATTCATCTCAAATTGCAGTATGTTACATTAATGTTTGGTTTGGTCCATGTGTAAGCTATTCAGGGTTACCAAAGGTTCAGAACATCAATTCATAGCATTTCGATGTCTGCCCCTAGATTTCCTCCTGCGTCGTTTCCCAAAGCGCTACCGTAATACCGCGTGTATGCGCGTAAATGAGCTTTCAGTGTAAATAGCGCGACCGAGCTGTTGCGAAGCTGCGCTCGGCCTCACAAAATAAGACAATTGCAAATCTAAATGAAAAAATTATTGAATGTGATTTTTTTTTATTCGCATGCATGCATGGAACGTTTAAATGAAAATTTAGGAATACACTGCCATTTTGCGCATTACATTTTTTGTTTAGGAGCTGAAATGCTTCCAAATCTGAGGGATAAGTCTTGGGAAGTGATGTGCTTACATATATTTTGCTATAGGAAAATGCTTGAAAGTCATGCAAAGGATCCTATATATATAATTTCTACAGTAAAAATATTTGAAAAGCAATTTATGAGCATTTTAGATATATTTAATTAAGGTTCAGAACAGCTTTGATAAGATCAACTCTTTTGGACAGGGACTGTGTGATATTTCACATTTTGTGGAGCAATTTATTTTCATTTGTCTCCCTCTGGACAGTGCTGCCTGTAGATATCTGCTCTGCTGTAGATTATGATGGACTAGATCAGGTGTGGCTGAAATAATAGCTAAAAAAACCCCAAATAATAGCTACTCCCTTAATGAAAATGCCCGAACATTTTGGATAGCTTTGAACACTTTCATGTTTAGTAGTTTGAATTTCATATGAAATATTAAAATGCTATTGTGATTTTTATCTCTGCATACAGAAGTGAATTTGCCCTGTTACCAGTTCTCCTTCCTCTCCACACAGGGGTCTCATGAATGCTTGTATTAAGGTTCTTGCTAATTTTCTGACGAATTATTTGTTGTTAGGACCATTGCAACAATAATATTTACCAATTTTGGGTGTGGGCCATTTTTCACCCAGGAGAAACACGGACTTGAAATAGGAGGAAATATTTTTGACTTGAAATCTCTCAGAGAACCCATTCTCAAAACTGGCTACAGGTTTCATTCAAATGCAAATGAAATGCTTTGTCCTTGATCATGACTCAGCACAGGACTGGGTATCTAGACCACGTAGCGACTGCTGTGTACTCCCAAAATGTAAATTGGGTAAATACTTCACAGGTTCCTTTTGTACATTAAATTGGCTTAAATTGCTGCGTCCTTCAACACAGACCTGAAGTTAAAGCTCAGTGTGTCAGTCTGGCGGACTTGAGTAGAGTCAAAAACACGATCATATTGTTTTCTTTGTTTTTAAATATTCCACTAGTATACACAGACTGAAATAATTTGTACGACGCCGGTGAAATACACAAAGTAAAGGCTCCACGCGTGGTCATAAAACAAGGCAGGATTTGTTGGTGGAGATTAACGTGAAAAGGATGGCCATGAATATTATGATTGTATATCGACATATTTGTTTGAATATTCGTATTTTATCACAACGTTTATTTTGAAAATTGTAAGGCTAGCTAGGCCTAACTTGTCCGTACCTAACGCAGCCACCCAGTAACTTTAACCAGTTTGCCAAATATTTTAACTATATTATATAATTATTTGTGCAGATAAAACCTCTTCCGAATTCTTGCTGAATCTAGGCTATTTTGTGTAGTTAATCGCACAACAGCACTTTGATATTTAAGATGTTCTTTTGTTTCCTCTGTATTCAACTAAACGTTCACGCAGTCACTCAGTCCGCATCACATTACTGCACCCGCGTGTGCTGTGTCCGCTTAGAATGACTGTGCACGAGTGTGTTCTCTGATCATACATTGGTAGGAATATGAAATATAAGATTTTTAAAGATACGGTTTAGGCTACGTGTAAGTAACATTGTTACATAGTTTCTAATATTTTTTGCAAATAACCGTTCACATTCCATTGTAACTCTTGTCTGCAAATGTTACTTAGTGACTGTGTTAAGAACAAAGTCATAGCTGCATTCAGTTTTCCAAATAAACGTCGTGATGAAATAAATGCAAAGATTTAAGTATCTGCGTTGTATAATGAACGTTAACGGATAAAGGTCTATGTATACCAATGCGAGTCATTTTACACTGAATTAATGTATGTCGCTAGTAAAGGCATACAAGACATGTTTTAAAAAGGACCTATTAGCCCATTTTGGTTTTCCCTTTCTTTTAATGTGTTTTGCACCTTGTGTATATAGACGGCCTGCAAAGTTACAAAACCCAGAGTGACCAACTCTTGTCCCAAATGAACCATTTTTCTCAGGTGTGTGGAAGATCTCGCCGGAGTTTCAGCCATGTTCTTTGTAACAAGATGAGCGCTTCCTGTTCACAGACAGCAGTGACTCGCCCTCAACGCGCAGCAGCGTCTGGAGGTTCTGTGGCCACGTTGTGAAGGAAATTTACCCGAAGAGGATAGCAGAGGGATATTCTGGTTTTATATCGACAGGTATGTTCAAATTTTCGTATTTTATTATAACGCTTGTCTGGAAAACTGTTAAAATGGCTAGAGAGGACTAATTTGTTCGTAGCTAACACAGCCACTAACGTTAACCAGTTTGCTAACTATATTAGCTATTCATTTGTGCACATGAAACCTCTTTCGAATTCTTGCTGAATGTAGGTTATTTTGTGTAGTTAATCGCACAACAGCACTTTGCTATTTTATCTGTTTTTCTGTTTCCTCTGCATTCAACTAAACGTTCACGCCGTCACTCGCACCGTCGTGTCTGCTTAGTCGCGCGAGACCGTAGGGTGTGCTGTTGTCCAAAATGGTGCTTGCGCGCTCCAGTGTGTTATGATAATGGCGATGTGAAATATCAGATTTAGTTTAGTTTTAGACTACACGTAAATAGCATTTTGAAATAGGCCTGAAAGACCGTTTTTAGTTGTGTGGTCAAGTCGAGAAGACGTTCACGTCGTTCTGCGTTGTGAAGGAAATCTGCTCGGCCACAAAGACGCCAGTGGATGAAATTCATGTTTAAAGCAGTTTTTTCCTATTACTCGAATATTTATTATGCGCCCGGTACTTCACGGAGGACTTGTACAAAAATGGTGCGAAGTTCGATGCTTGGCTTTTCATATTTTATTTATTTCCTATGTAAGGAGCACTTGCAGCTTTGTGTGACGCTACCAAAGACGGACTCGGCGAGCCTGTAAGTATTTGTGTTTGTGGATTTGTAAAGTTTAAAGTAAACAAGGTGTGCTATCTACTAGTGTTGCGCGACTTCGGCTAACGGATCTTGGTGTGCTACAGTGGTTCTGTTTATCAGGCATCGGTTTCATTAAAAGTTCAGATGTGATCAAAATGTCGAACAGTGTTCGAGTCGAGGTGCACTTGTGGTGACAAACTCCAGGTTAATTATGCAAGCGCAAATCCCCTGTTGCTGGCCGGTAAACGGCTTGGAAACCCCTAGACAGAAAAGTAGTGCGTGAAAATTAGTCGTGCTTAAAAGATCCATAAGAGGAGAGTTCGCCTGCAGACGAATGATCATTATCATTTAAACTCTTTATTGACTTGCCATTATTTATTCTAGTGGATAACAGCGTGGTTTTGCATCATTTTCAAGCGGACGAGACGTGTAGTGGCGGAACAGCTCTGGGCGTTGGTCAAGCCGAGCAGACGTTAGGCGGAATACACGGTGCATGCACGATATCGTGTGTTTTATTGTATTCATTTTGCTTTACAGTTTGTGAATTTTAAGCTGGTTAGTGTAGCTTTTTGGAAATGTAACGAGAGAAGAGGGGAGCTTATAGAAGTGAAAACACGATCGCACCCCTATACATGTGAGAGTGAGGGAGACGTGTGTAATTTGAAACGAGCGTCCTGAGCCCTTCATCCAAGAGGCGGGGTTAATGGTGATACTTCAACCAGCCACTAGAGGGCGCCCGACAATTGCAAATGGTGGCTTCACTTTTCACCCGCTGTCGTCCAGTGCACTTAAGTCTTTGACGCAACTGCCATTTTCTATTTGAACAAGGAATAGACTGACGCTTCTGCTGTAATGGTCGTTTACGTTTTTAAGTCAGAACAGTTTTGTGTCTAAGCAGTTAAGGAGATGTACTACTCACGAATTGCTATAAACTACTTGTATTCGATTGGTCGATCAGCAACCTTATTAACATGTCTGAACCCTTGACTTTTCACACCCCTGCACTGCGTGTAGCACAACCTTTCTCGATGAACTCATGACTGTAACTTGATCTTTGTTTAGAGTCCTTCCGTTTTCATGCAAAAACCGTGTTGCGTTGTAGAACCGTAGTGGGGATTATCGATGCTTTGAACGGCTACCCTCGGTTCGGCGGCCGACTGGTATCGCTTCTCGGCCTTTTGGCTAAGATCAAGTGTAGTATCTGTTCTTATCAGTTTAATATCTGATACGTCCCCTACCCGGGGATCATATATTAAATTGATTTTTGGAACAGGGAGATGGAATAGGGGCTTGCTCCGTCCACTCCACGCATCGACCCGGTATTGCAGTACCTCCGGGAACGGTGCACTTCCCCCCCTCTATTCTGTAAAGGAAAGTTCTCTATCTTATTTATTTTATGTCGTTTTTCTAACGTTTATCTTGTATGTGTGGAATATCTCACATCCTTGAAATGTTATTAAAATAGTCGCTCCAATTAAGAAATTCTCTCGGCGACTGCACTGTTACCTCCAGATAACGCTCTTATTCTCACTTGTCTTCTGGCCACTGAGGGTAAAGCGGGAGGAGTTGAGCGCGTGAATTCATTAACCAAAAGTAAAAGGCAGCGAGCACCAAGAAAAGCCATTGAAAGCTTCATTTCTCCACACCGTTTAATAATACGTCACTCTGCCACATTGGACCGTTGTGAATTTGGCTCCCTTAGGATTTTGCTGTACATCAAACCATTAATAACGTCTCAACGTCCTATGGCTAATTGCATATACCGGAGCCGTGCATCATGGGAAACGTCTTCACAGTTTTGTCTACAGTCGCCTCAGCCCGCCCTCCGTGGTGATAAATATTCGAATCCTTGCGACGTGATTGGTAGTCTACAGTGAATCCGTCCGATGTGATTGGTAGTCTACAGTGAATCCGTGCGATGTGATTGGTAGTCTACAGTCAGAGTCCCGGTCGACCGTAGACTCTGGGCCAATCGGAAGATTTACCGGTCTACGTTGCATTTCTGTAGACTCGTCTCCAAAATTTGGACTCCAAAGCGAAGAAAAAAACAATGAAAGAAGAGACGCGTTAAAGCAGTATGTGGTTATATATGTTTTTGTTCGCCTTTCGTTTCGACTGTGTTGAGTTGTTTAATGAAAGGAGAACTTACCCTTCCAGTGAATAACGTGGCTTTTGTTGATCTGGTCCCTCTGTATACCAGGAACTCATACTTACCTGGCAGGGGAGATACCATGATCAAGAAGGTGGTTCACCCAGGGCGAGGCTCAGCCATTGCACTCCGGTTGTGCTGACCCCTGCGAATTCCCCAAATGTGGGAATCTCGACTGCATAATTTCTGGTAGTGGGGGACTGCGTTCGCGCTCTCCCCTGATTTACTCTGGTTAAAAGTAGAACTGTTCTTGTTTATTGCTTGAGTTTGTGGAGAAGATGTTGAATTTCAATCAAGGGAGATATAAGGAAGGTATTCATAAAAAATCATACGTATCTCAATAAATTTCTTTGCCACATTTTATACATAAGTATCAAATGCAATAGTATGCAAAACGTAAAACTGAAAATATTTCAAGTTTATAATTGGAGTACAATGTGGATGCCACAGTTGTTGTTTGCTGTTTGCAGGCCCGTTGACAGTCTTGCTGGGGCCCGGGACAAGAAAGTTTCATGTCCCCCCCCCCCCCCCCCCTGCGCACGTCATTTGAATTTCCTCTGTGCCAGACAATCCTTCTGTTAGGTCATACAGTATATAATATAGCCACACATCAAAGCTGTTTCTGACAGCTCACTGGTTTATACTTGACGCGTCGCCAGCGGCGCGAGAGTTCGCGCGAAAATGACGTAATCGCAGTGGCTCCGCCCATACGGGAGTGCCTCACGCGCTGTCGGTTCGCGAGGTCGTGCACCTCTCGAATTTTGTAACTTTGCGCGCGCCGCGCTTCAGCGCCATGAACAAAGTCATGTTTGTAGGGTTCATACACCTTTATAAGGTGGAATTCAAGCACGTGTACGTCACTTTAAAGGTCCATTTCAATATTTTCCACCACGTTAAACTTAATTAAGTTAAATATTTATACATATACTCGAAATGATTCGAAATAATTCGCTTTTTATCACATTATTTAATGGTTGTTTATTTTCAAAACGCCCAATCTTAACGTCTTCACGAGAACTTCAGTCAGACAGCTATTTGTTGTGAAACGAAGTAGTTACAATTTCAAGCATTTTCAAGTACTTTAGCCTAAATTCCAGCACTTTTCAAACCTGGAACACAATGCAACTTTAAAATTCGTCAGGTAAATGTTTTTCCTTTCTTTTCTGCGCTCCAGATTTCTGTATTTACTTTAACTATCCACCACTGTATTTCCCGCTGTTGGGCCAGTACCAGCCGGCTACGGTCGGTGCTGGATCAAACCATTTTCCAGTGGGAGGCGGGGGTGTATGCACTTAATGGAAAATATGCAGATAGGTAAAAAACATATATATTTGAGCCATTGAGCTTATTATGAGTACATAATTTTATATTAATGAAAGATTTCAAGATTATTTAAAAATTATAGACTTTAAATAAAAAATAAATTGCTGGGCTCTTTGATGGGCCCCCCTGGCCCTAGGGCCCGGGACAACAGACCCGGTTGTCCCCCCCTGTCGACGGGGCTGTTTAGCTGTGTAGCTAGATGACTGAGAGGAACTGAATTACTTCAAAAATCATATAAAGTTTTTTCTCTCTCTGAGGAATAATTATGCAACGTTTCTCTGCATGGGGCATTTATAAGTATACGGCTGTATGGCTAGGTGAACTATGGTGAGTTCCTTCTACAACATAAGGTGGAACTAGCTATGGCTATCCGTCCATACGTTGAGTAAATACAGATGCTACAACTTAAGCACGCCAGCTGTGCGCACGTGCAGTATTGCACAGTTCCAAGCCGGCGTGTTGACGTTTCCTCTTAGCTGGACGCACGTTTCTGCATGCTGGGGGGTTTTTGGCGGAGGGGAGGGGAGAGCAGGGGAGGGGGGGGGGGGCAGATAGTAATAGAGAGGTAAGAATAATTTTAAAAAACCTGAGTGACAAATCGCAAGTAGACAGAAGGAGCAAAGATGAAAGTCAACACTTATGAGCAGAGAAAAAGCTTACAGCACCTGGTATTCCCAGGCGGTCTCCCATCCAAGTACTAACCAGGCCCGACCCTGCTTAGCTTCCGAGATCAGACGAGATCGGGCGTTCTCAGGGTGGTATGGCCGTAAGCGAGAGACGATGTTTAAAATGGCCCTTTTATACAAGACGCTCACAAAGTGATTATACAGAGGACAAACCTCTAAGTCGTTCACGAAATGATCTAATCGCGTCTTAGGAAATGCCTTTGCTGTTTTTCATTTGCCCTAACCTGTTACTTTCAGTAATGTGGCAAGTGCTTATTTAGCTGTGTAGCTGGATGACTGAGAGGAACTGAATTACTGCAAAAATCATATAAAGTTTTTTCTCTCTCGGAGGAATAATTATGCAACGTTTCTCTGCATGGGGCATTTATAGGTATACGGTTGTATGGCTAGGTGAACTATGGTGAGTTCCTTCAACAACATAAAGCCTGGTTTATACTTGACGCGCCGCGAGAGTCCGCGCGGCGAAAATGACGTAATCGCTGAGGCTCTGCCAGTGCGCGAGGTCGTGCACCTCTCGAATGTTGTAACTTCGCGCGCCGCGCTTCAGCGCGATCGACAAAGTCATGTTTGCAGGTTTCATACGCCTAAACAAGGTGGAATTAAAGCACTTGTACGGCACTTTCAAGGTCCATTTCAATATTTTCCAGCACGATAAACATAATTAAGTTAAATATTAATACATATACTCGAAATGATTTGAAATAATTCGCTTTACACCGCTCGCGCAGGGTCGCGCGAGGTGGGCGCGAGCGGAGTAGGCGTTTAAACTTTCGCGAACGTCGTTGCAGTGTTCTCCGAAAATGACGGAGCACGCCAGCTGTGCGCACGCGCAGTATTGCACAGTTCCAAGCCGGCGTTTTGACGTTTCCTCTTAGCTGGACGCACGTTTCTGCATGCTGGGGGGTTTTTGGCGGAGAGGAGAGGAGAGCAGGGGAGGGGGGGGGGGGGCAGATAGTAATAGAGAGGTAAGAATAATTTTAAAAAACCTGAGTGACAAATCGCAAGTAGACAGAAGGAGCAAAGATGAAAGTCAACACTTATGAGCAGAGAAAAAGCTTACAGCACCTGGTATTCCCAGGCGGTCTCCCATCCAAGTACTAACCAGGCCCGACCCTGCTTAGCTTCCGAGATCAGACGAGATCGGGCGTTCTCAGGGTGGTATGGCCGTAAGCGAGAGACGATGTTTAAAATGGCCCTTTTATACAAGACGCTCACAAAGTGATTATACAGAGGACAAACCTCTAAGTCGTTCACGAAATGATCTAATCGCGTCTTAGGAAATGCCTTTGCTGTTTTTCATTTGCCCTAACCTGTTACTTTCAGTAATGTGGCAAGTGCTTATTTAGCTGTGTAGCTGGATGACTGAGAGGAACTGAATTACTGCAAAAATCATATAAAGTTTTTTCTCTCTCGGAGGAATAATTATGCAACGTTTCTCTCCATGGGGCATTTATAGGTATACGGCTGTATGGCTAGGTGAACTATGGTGAGTTCCTTCAACAACATAAAGCCTGGTTTATACTTGACGCGCCGCGAGAGTCCGCGCGGCGAAAATGACGTAATCGCTGAGGCTCTGCCAGTGCGCGAGGTCGTGCACCTCTCGAATGTTGTAACTTCGCGCGCCGCGCTTCAGCGCGATCGACAAAGTCATGTTTGCAGGTTTCATACGCCTAAACAAGGTGGAATTAAAGCACTTGTACGGCACTTTCAAGGTACATTTCAATATTTTCCAGCACGATAAACATAATTAAGTTAAATATTAATACATATACTCGAAATGATTTGAAATAATTCGCTTTACACCGCTCGCGCAGGGTCGCGCGAGGTGGGCGCGAGCGGAGTAGGCGTTTTAAACTTTCGCGAACGTCGTTGCAGTGTTCTCCGAAAATGACGGAGCACGCCAGCTGTGCGCACGCGCAGTATTGCACAGTTCCAAGCCGGCGTTTTGACGTTTCCTCTTAGCTGGACGCACGTTTCTGCATGCTGGGGGGTTTTTGGCGGAGAGGAGAGGAGAGCAGGGGAGGGGGGGGGGGGGCAGATAGTAATAGAGAGGTAAGAATAATTTTAAAAAACCTGAGTGACAAATCGCAAGTAGACAGAAGGAGCAAAGATGAAAGTCAACACTTATGAGCAGAGAAAAAGCTTACAGCACCTGGTATTCCCAGGCGGTCTCCCATCCAAGTACTAACCAGGCCCGACCCTGCTTAGCTTCCGAGATCAGACGAGATCGGGCGTTCTCAGGGTGGTATGGCCGTAAGCGAGAGATGATGTTTAAAATGGCCCTTTTATACAAGACGCTCACAAAGTGATTATACAGAGGACAAACCTCTAAGTCGTTCACGAAATGATCTAATCGCGTCTTAGGAAATGCCTTTGCTGTTTTTCATTTGCCCTAACCTGTTACTTTCAGTAATGTGGCAAGTGCTTATTTAGCTGTGTAGCTGGATGACTGAGAGGAACTGAATTACTGCAAAAATCATATAAAGTTTTTTCTCTCTCGGAGGAATAATTATGCAACGTTTCTCTGCATGGGGCATTTATAGGTATACGGCTGTATGGCTAGGTGAACTATGGTGAGTTCCTTCAACAACATAAAGCCTGGTTTATACTTGACGCGCCGCGAGAGTCCGCGCGGCGAAAATGACGTAATCGCTGAGGCTCTGCCAGTGCGCGAGGTCGTGCACCTCTCGAATGTTGTAACTTCGCGCGCCGCGCTTCAGCGCGATCGACAAAGTCATGTTTGCAGGTTTCATACGCCTAAACAAGGTGGAATTAAAGCACTTGTACGGCACTTTCAAGGTCCATTTCAATATTTTCCAGCACGATAAACATAATTAAGTTAAATATTAATACATATACTCGAAATGATTTGAAATAATTCGCTTTACACCGCTCGCGCAGGGTCGCGCGAGGTGGGCGCGAGCGGAGTAGGCGTTTAAACTTTCGCGAACGTCGTTGCAGTGTTCTCCGAAAATGACGGAGCACGCCAGCTGTGCGCACGCGCAGTATTGCACAGTTCCAAGCCGGCGTTTTGACGTTTCCTCTTAGCTGGACGCACGTTTCTGCATGCTGGGGGGTTTTTGGCGGAGAGGAGAGGAGAGCAGGGGAGGGGGGGGGGGGGCAGATAGAAATAGAGAGGTAAGAATAATTTTAAAAAACCTGAGTGACAAATCGCAAGTAGACAGAAGGAGCAAAGATGAAAGTCAACACTTATGAGCAGAGAAAAAGCTTACAGCACCTGGTATTCCCAGGCGGTCTCCCATCCAAGTACTAACCAGGCCCGACCCTGCTTAGCTTCCGAGATCAGACGAGATCGGGCGTTCTCAGGGTGGTATGGCCGTAAGCGAGAGACGATGTTTAAAATGGCCCTTTTATACAAGACGCTCACAAAGTGATTATACAGAGGACAAACCTCTAAGTCGTTCACGAAATGATCTAATCGCGTCTTAGGAAATGCCTTTGCTGTTTTTCATTTGCCCTAACCTGTTACTTTCAGTAATGTGGCAAGTGCTTATTTAGCTGTGTAGCTGGATGACTGAGAGGAACTGAATTACTGCAAAAATCATATAAAGTTTTTTCTCTCTCGGAGGAATAATTATGCAACGTTTCTCTGCATGGGGCATTTATAGGTATACGGCTGTATGGCTAGGTGAACTATGGTGAGTTCCTTCAACAACATAAAGCCTGGTTTATACTTGACGCGCCGCGAGAGTCCGCGCGGCGAAAATGACGTAATCGCTGAGGCTCTGCCAGTGCGCGAGGTCGTGCACCTCTCGAATGTTGTAACTTCGCGCGCCGCGCTTCAGCGCGATCGACAAAGTCATGTTTGCAGGTTTCATACGCCTAAACAAGGTGGAATTAAAGCACTTGTACGGCACTTTCAAGGTCCATTTCAATATTTTCCAGCACGATAAACATAATTAAGTTAAATATTAATACATATACTCGAAATGATTTGAAATAATTCGCTTTACACCGCTCGCGCAGGGTCGCGCGAGGTGGGCGCGAGCGGAGTAGGCGTTTAAACTTTCGCGAACGTCGTTGCAGTGTTCTCCGAAAATGACGGAGCACGCCAGCTGTGCGCACGCGCAGTATTGCACAGTTCCAAGCCGGCGTTTTGACGTTTCCTCTTAGCTGGACGCACGTTTCTGCATGCTGGGGGGTTTTTGGCGGAGAGGAGAGGAGAGCAGGGGAGGGGGGGGGGGGGCAGATAGTAATAGAGAGGTAAGAATAATTTTAAAAAACCTGAGTGACAAATCGCAAGTAGACAGAAGGAGCAAAGATGAAAGTCAACACTTATGAGCAGAGAAAAAGCTTACAGCACCTGGTATTCCCAGGCGGTCTCCCATCCAAGTACTAACCAGGCCCGACCCTGCTTAGCTTCCGAGATCAGACGAGATCGGGCGTTCTCAGGGTGGTATGGCCGTAAGCGAGAGACGATGTTTAAAATGGCCCTTTTATACAAGACGCTCACAAAGTGATTATACAGAGGACAAACCTCTAAGTCGTTCACGAAATGATCTAATCGCGTCTTAGGAAATGCCTTTGCTGTTTTTCATTTGCCCTAACCTGTTACTTTCAGTAATGTGGCAAGTGCTTATTTAGCTGTGTAGCTGGATGACTGAGAGGAACTGAATTACTGCAAAAATCATATAAAGTTTTTTCTCTCTCGGAGGAATAATTATGCAACGTTTCTCTCCATGGGGCATTTATAGGTATACGGCTGTATGGCTAGGTGAACTATGGTGAGTTCCTTCAACAACATAAAGCCTGGTTTATACTTGACGCGCCGCGAGAGTCCGCGCGGCGAAAATGACGTAATCGCTGAGGCTCTGCCAGTGCGCGAGGTCGTGCACCTCTCGAATGTTGTAACTTCGCGCGCCGCGCTTCAGCGCGATCGACAAAGTCATGTTTGCAGGTTTCATACGCCTAAACAAGGTGGAATTAAAGCACTTGTACGGCACTTTCAAGGTCCATTTCAATATTTTCCAGCACGATAAACATAATTAAGTTAAATATTAATACATATACTCGAAATGATTTGAAATAATTCGCTTTACACCGCTCGCGCAGGGTCGCGCGAGGTGGGCGCGAGCGGAGTAGGCGTTTAAACTTTCGCGAACGTCGTTGCAGTGTTCTCCGAAAATGACGGAGCACGCCAGCTGTGCGCACGCGCAGTATTGCACAGTTCCAAGCCGGCGTTTTGACGTTTCCTCTTAGCTGGACGCACGTTTCTGCATGCTGGGGGGTTTTTGGCGGAGAGGAGAGGAGAGCAGGGGAGGGGGGGGGGGGGGCAGATAGTAATAGAGAGGTAAGAATAATTTTAAAAAACCTGAGTGACAAATCGCAAGTAGACAGAAGGAGCAAAGATGAAAGTCAACACTTATGAGCAGAGAAAAAGCTTACAGCACCTGGTATTCCCAGGCGGTCTCCCATCCAAGTACTAACCAGGCCCGACCCTGCTTAGCTTCCGAGATCAGACGAGATCGGGCGTTCTCAGGGTGGTATGGCCGTAAGCGAGAGACGATGTTTAAAATGGCCCTTTTATACAAGACGCTCACAAAGTGATTATACAGAGGACAAACCTCTAAGTCGTTCACGAAATGATCTAATCGCGTCTTAGGAAATGCCTTTGCTGTTTTTCATTTGCCCTAACCTGTTACTTTCAGTAATGTGGCAAGTGCTTATTTAGCTGTGTAGCTGGATGACTGAGAGGAACTGAATTACTGCAAAAATCATATAAAGTTTTTTCTCTCTCGGAGGAATAATTATGCAACGTTTCTCTCCATGGGGCATTTATAGGTATACGGCTGTATGGCTAGGTGAACTATGGTGAGTTCCTTCAACAACATAAAGCCTGGTTTATACTTGACGCGCCGCGAGAGTCCGCGCGGCGAAAATGACGTAATCGCTGAGGCTCTGCCAGTGCGCGAGGTCGTGCACCTCTCGAATGTTGTAACTTCGCGCGCCGCGCTTCAGCGCGATCGACAAAGTCATGTTTGCAGGTTTCATACGCCTAAACAAGGTGGAATTAAAGCACTTGTACGGCACTTTCAAGGTCCATTTCAATATTTTCCAGCACGATAAACATAATTAAGTTAAATATTAATACATATACTCGAAATGATTTGAAATAATTCGCTTTACACCGCTCGCGCAGGGTCGCGCGAGGTGGGCGCGAGCGGAGTAGGCGTTTAAACTTTCGCGAACGTCGTTGCAGTGTTCTCCGAAAATGACGGAGCACGCCAGCTGTGCGCACGCGCAGTATTGCACAGTTCCAAGCCGGCGTTTTGACGTTTCCTCTTAGCTGGACGCACGTTTCTGCATGCTGGGGGGTTTTTGGCGGAGAGGAGAGGAGAGCAGGGGAGGGGGGGGGGGGGCAGATAGAAATAGAGAGGTAAGAATAATTTTTAAAAACCTGAGTGACAAATCGCAAGTAGACAGAAGGAGCAAAGATGAAAGTCAACACTTATGAGCAGAGAAAAAGCTTACAGCACCTGGTATTCCCAGGCGGTCTCCCATCCAAGTACTAACCAGGCCCGACCCTGCTTAGCTTCCGAGATCAGACGAGATCGGGCGTTCTCAGGGTGGTATGGCCGTAAGCGAGAGACGATGTTTAAAATGGCCCTTTTATACAAGACGCTCACAAAGTGATTATACAGAGGACAAACCTCTAAGTCGTTCACGAAATGATCTAATCGCGTCTTAGGAAATGCCTTTGCTGTTTTTCATTTGCCCTAACCTGTTACTTTCAGTAATGTGGCAAGTGCTTATTTAGCTGTGTAGCTGGATGACTGAGAGGAACTGAATTACTGCAAAAATCATATAAAGTTTTTTCTCTCTCGGAGGAATAATTATGCAACGTTTCTCTGCATGGGGCATTTATAGGTATACGGCTGTATGGCTAGGTGAACTATGGTGAGTTCCTTCAACAACATAAAGCCTGGTTTATACTTGACGCGCCGCGAGAGTCCGCGCGGCGAAAATGACGTAATCGCTGAGGCTCTGCCAGTGCGCGAGGTCGTGCACCTCTCGAATGTTGTAACTTCGCGCGCCGCGCTTCAGCGCGATCGACAAAGTCATGTTTGCAGGTTTCATACGCCTAAACAAGGTGGAATTAAAGCACTTGTACGGCACTTTCAAGGTCCATTTCAATATTTTCCAGCACGATAAACATAATTAAGTTAAATATTAATACATATACTCGAAATGATTTGAAATAATTCGCTTTACACCGCTCGCGCAGGGTCGCGCGAGGTGGGCGCGAGCGGAGTAGGCGTTTAAACTTTCGCGAACGTCGTTGCAGTGTTCTCCGAAAATGACGGAGCACGCCAGCTGTGCGCACGCGCAGTATTGCACAGTTCCAAGCCGGCGTTTTGACGTTTCCTCTTAGCTGGACGCACGTTTCTGCATGCTGGGGGGTTTTTGGCGGAGAGGAGAGGAGAGCAGGGGAGGGGGGGGGGGGGCAGATAGTAATAGAGAGGTAAGAATAATTTTAAAAAACCTGAGTGACAAATCGCAAGTAGACAGAAGGAGCAAAGATGAAAGTCAACACTTATGAGCAGAGAAAAAGCTTACAGCACCTGGTATTCCCAGGCGGTCTCCCATCCAAGTACTAACCAGGCCCGACCCTGCTTAGCTTCCGAGATCAGACGAGATCGGGCGTTCTCAGGGTGGTATGGCCGTAAGCGAGAGACGATGTTTAAAATGGCCCTTTTATACAAGACGCTCACAAAGTGATTATACAGAGGACAAACCTCTAAGTCGTTCACGAAATGATCTAATCGCGTCTTAGGAAATGCCTTTGCTGTTTTTCATTTGCCCTAACCTGTTACTTTCAGTAATGTGGCAAGTGCTTATTTAGCTGTGTAGCTGGATGACTGAGAGGAACTGAATTACTGCAAAAATCATATAAAGTTTTTTCTCTCTCGGAGGAATAATTATGCAACGTTTCTCTCCATGGGGCATTTATAGGTATACGGCTGTATGGCTAGGTGAACTATGGTGAGTTCCTTCAACAACATAAAGCCTGGTTTATACTTGACGCGCCGCGAGAGTCCGCGCGGCGAAAATGACGTAATCGCTGAGGCTCTGCCAGTGCGCGAGGTCGTGCACCTCTCGAATGTTGTAACTTCGCGCGCCGCGCTTCAGCGCGATCGACAAAGTCATGTTTGCAGGTTTCATACGCCTAAACAAGGTGGAATTAAAGCACTTGTACGGCACTTTCAAGGTACATTTCAATATTTTCCAGCACGATAAACATAATTAAGTTAAATATTAATACATATACTCGAAATGATTTGAAATAATTCGCTTTACACCGCTCGCGCAGGGTCGCGCGAGGTGGGCGCGAGCGGAGTAGGCGTTTAAACTTTCGCGAACGTCGTTGCAGTGTTCTCCGAAAATGACGGAGCACGCCAGCTGTGCGCACGCGCAGTATTGCACAGTTCCAAGCCGGCGTTTTGACGTTTCCTCTTAGCTGGACGCACGTTTCTGCATGCTGGGGGGTTTTTGGCGGAGAGGAGAGGAGAGCAGGGGAGGGGGGGGGGGGCAGATAGTAATAGAGAGGTAAGAATAATTTTAAAAAACCTGAGTGACAAATCGCAAGTAGACAGAAGGAGCAAAGATGAAAGTCAACACTTATGAGCAGAGAAAAAGCTTACAGCACCTGGTATTCCCAGGCGGTCTCCCATCCAAGTACTAACCAGGCCCGACCCTGCTTAGCTTCCGAGATCAGACGAGATCGGGCGTTCTCAGGGTGGTATGGCCGTAAGCGAGAGATGATGTTTAAAATGGCCCTTTTATACAAGACGCTCACAAAGTGATTATACAGAGGACAAACCTCTAAGTCGTTCACGAAATGATCTAATCGCGTCTTAGGAAATGCCTTTGCTGTTTTTCATTTGCCCTAACCTGTTACTTTCAGTAATGTGGCAAGTGCTTATTTAGCTGTGTAGCTGGATGACTGAGAGGAACTGAATTACTGCAAAAATCATATAAAGTTTTTTCTCTCTCGGAGGAATAATTATGCAACGTTTCTCTGCATGGGGCATTTATAGGTATACGGCTGTATGGCTAGGTGAACTATGGTGAGTTCCTTCAACAACATAAAGCCTGGTTTATACTTGACGCGCCGCGAGAGTCCGCGCGGCGAAAATGACGTAATCGCTGAGGCTCTGCCAGTGCGCGAGGTCGTGCACCTCTCGAATGTTGTAACTTCGCGCGCCGCGCTTCAGCGCGATCGACAAAGTCATGTTTGCAGGTTTCATACGCCTAAACAAGGTGGAATTAAAGCACTTGTACGGCACTTTCAAGGTCCATTTCAATATTTTCCAGCACGATAAACATAATTAAGTTAAATATTAATACATATACTCGAAATGATTTGAAATAATTCGCTTTACACCGCTCGCGCAGGGTCGCGCGAGGTGGGCGCGAGCGGAGTAGGCGTTTAAACTTTCGCGAACGTCGTTGCAGTGTTCTCCGAAAATGACGGAGCACGCCAGCTGTGCGCACGCGCAGTATTGCACAGTTCCAAGCCGGCGTTTTGACGTTTCCTCTTAGCTGGACGCACGTTTCTGCATGCTGGGGGGTTTTTGGCGGAGAGGAGAGGAGAGCAGGGGAGGGGGGGGGGGGGGCAGATAGAAATAGAGAGGTAAGAATAATTTTAAAAAACCTGAGTGACAAATCGCAAGTAGACAGAAGGAGCAAAGATGAAAGTCAACACTTATGAGCAGAGAAAAAGCTTACAGCACCTGGTATTCCCAGGCGGTCTCCCATCCAAGTACTAACCAGGCCCGACCCTGCTTAGCTTCCGAGATCAGACGAGATCGGGCGTTCTCAGGGTGGTATGGCCGTAAGCGAGAGACGATGTTTAAAATGGCCCTTTTATACAAGACGCTCACAAAGTGATTATACAGAGGACAAACCTCTAAGTCGTTCACGAAATGATCTAATCGCGTCTTAGGAAATGCCTTTGCTGTTTTTCATTTGCCCTAACCTGTTACTTTCAGTAATGTGGCAAGTGCTTATTTAGCTGTGTAGCTGGATGACTGAGAGGAACTGAATTACTGCAAAAATCATATAAAGTTTTTTCTCTCTCGGAGGAATAATTATGCAACGTTTCTCTGCATGGGGCATTTATAGGTATACGGCTGTATGGCTAGGTGAACTATGGTGAGTTCCTTCAACAACATAAAGCCTGGTTTATACTTGACGCGCCGCGAGAGTCCGCGCGGCGAAAATGACGTAATCGCTGAGGCTCTGCCAGTGCGCGAGGTCGTGCACCTCTCGAATGTTGTAACTTCGCGCGCCGCGCTTCAGCGCGATCGACAAAGTCATGTTTGCAGGTTTCATACGCCTAAACAAGGTGGAATTAAAGCACTTGTACGGCACTTTCAAGGTCCATTTCAATATTTTCCAGCACGATAAACATAATTAAGTTAAATATTAATACATATACTCGAAATGATTTGAAATAATTCGCTTTACACCGCTCGCGCAGGGTCGCGCGAGGTGGGCGCGAGCGGAGTAGGCGTTTAAACTTTCGCGAACGTCGTTGCAGTGTTCTCCGAAAATGACGGAGCACGCCAGCTGTGCGCACGCGCAGTATTGCACAGTTCCAAGCCGGCGTTTTGACGTTTCCTCTTAGCTGGACGCACGTTTCTGCATGCTGGGGGGTTTTTGGCGGAGAGGAGAGGAGAGCAGGGGAGGGGGGGGGGGGGGGGCAGATAGTAATAGAGAGGTAAGAATAATTTTAAAAAACCTGAGTGACAAATCGCAAGTAGACAGAAGGAGCAAAGATGAAAGTCAACACTTATGAGCAGAGAAAAAGCTTACAGCACCTGGTATTCCCAGGCGGTCTCCCATCCAAGTACTAACCAGGCCCGACCCTGCTTAGCTTCCGAGATCAGACGAGATCGGGCGTTCTCAGGGTGGTATGGCCGTAAGCGAGAGACGATGTTTAAAATGGCCCTTTTATACAAGACGCTCACAAAGTGATTATACAGAGGACAAACCTCTAAGTCGTTCACGAAATGATCTAATCGCGTCTTAGGAAATGCCTTTGCTGTTTTTCATTTGCCCTAACCTGTTACTTTCAGTAATGTGGCAAGTGCTTATTTAGCTGTGTAGCTGGATGACTGAGAGGAACTGAATTACTGCAAAAATCATATAAAGTTTTTTCTCTCTCGGAGGAATAATTATGCAACGTTTCTCTCCATGGGGCATTTATAGGTATACGGCTGTATGGCTAGGTGAACTATGGTGAGTTCCTTCAACAACATAAAGCCTGGTTTATACTTGACGCGCCGCGAGAGTCCGCGCGGCGAAAATGACGTAATCGCTGAGGCTCTGCCAGTGCGCGAGGTCGTGCACCTCTCGAATGTTGTAACTTCGCGCGCCGCGCTTCAGCGCGATCGACAAAGTCATGTTTGCAGGTTTCATACGCCTAAACAAGGTGGAATTAAAGCACTTGTACGGCACTTTCAAGGTCCATTTCAATATTTTCCAGCACGATAAACATAATTAAGTTAAATATTAATACATATACTCGAAATGATTTGAAATAATTCGCTTTACACCGCTCGCGCAGGGTCGCGCGAGGTGGGCGCGAGCGGAGTAGGCGTTTAAACTTTCGCGAACGTCGTTGCAGTGTTCTCCGAAAATGACGGAGCACGCCAGCTGTGCGCACGCGCAGTATTGCACAGTTCCAAGCCGGCGTTTTGACGTTTCCTCTTAGCTGGACGCACGTTTCTGCATGCTGGGGGGTTTTTGGCGGAGAGGAGAGGAGAGCAGGGGAGGGGGGGGGGGGGGGGGGCAGATAGTAATAGAGAGGTAAGAATAATTTTAAAAAACCTGAGTGACAAATCGCAAGTAGACAGAAGGAGCAAAGATGAAAGTCAACACTTATGAGCAGAGAAAAAGCTTACAGCACCTGGTATTCCCAGGCGGTCTCCCATCCAAGTACTAACCAGGCCCGACCCTGCTTAGCTTCCGAGATCAGACGAGATCGGGCGTTCTCAGGGTGGTATGGCCGTAAGCGAGAGACGATGTTTAAAATGGCCCTTTTATACAAGACGCTCACAAAGTGATTATACAGAGGACAAACCTCTAAGTCGTTCACGAAATGATCTAATCGCGTCTTAGGAAATGCCTTTGCTGTTTTTCATTTGCCCTAACCTGTTACTTTCAGTAATGTGGCAAGTGCTTATTTAGCTGTGTAGCTGGATGACTGAGAGGAACTGAATTACTGCAAAAATCATATAAAGTTTTTTCTCTCTCGGAGGAATAATTATGCAACGTTTCTCTCCATGGGGCATTTATAGGTATACGGCTGTATGGCTAGGTGAACTATGGTGAGTTCCTTCAACAACATAAAGCCTGGTTTATACTTGACGCGCCGCGAGAGTCCGCGCGGCGAAAATGACGTAATCGCTGAGGCTCTGCCAGTGCGCGAGGTCGTGCACCTCTCGAATGTTGTAACTTCGCGCGCCGCGCTTCAGCGCGATCGACAAAGTCATGTTTGCAGGTTTCATACGCCTAAACAAGGTGGAATTAAAGCACTTGTACGGCACTTTCAAGGTCCATTTCAATATTTTCCAGCACGATAAACATAATTAAGTTAAATATTAATACATATACTCGAAATGATTTGAAATAATTCGCTTTACACCGCTCGCGCAGGGTCGCGCGAGGTGGGCGCGAGCGGAGTAGGCGTTTAAACTTTCGCGAACGTCGTTGCAGTGTTCTCCGAAAATGACGGAGCACGCCAGCTGTGCGCACGCGCAGTATTGCACAGTTCCAAGCCGGCGTTTTGACGTTTCCTCTTAGCTGGACGCACGTTTCTGCATGCTGGGGGGTTTTTGGCGGAGAGGAGAGGAGAGCAGGGGAGGGGGGGGGGGGGCAGATAGAAATAGAGAGGTAAGAATAATTTTTAAAAACCTGAGTGACAAATCGCAAGTAGACAGAAGGAGCAAAGATGAAAGTCAACACTTATGAGCAGAGAAAAAGCTTACAGCACCTGGTATTCCCAGGCGGTCTCCCATCCAAGTACTAACCAGGCCCGACCCTGCTTAGCTTCCGAGATCAGACGAGATCGGGCGTTCTCAGGGTGGTATGGCCGTAAGCGAGAGACGATGTTTAAAATGGCCCTTTTATACAAGACGCTCACAAAGTGATTATACAGAGGACAAACCTCTAAGTCGTTCACGAAATGATCTAATCGCGTCTTAGGAAATGCCTTTGCTGTTTTTCATTTGCCCTAACCTGTTACTTTCAGTAATGTGGCAAGTGCTTATTTAGCTGTGTAGCTGGATGACTGAGAGGAACTGAATTACTGCAAAAATCATATAAAGTTTTTTCTCTCTCGGAGGAATAATTATGCAACGTTTCTCTGCATGGGGCATTTATAGGTATACGGCTGTATGGCTAGGTGAACTATGGTGAGTTCCTTCAACAACATAAAGCCTGGTTTATACTTGACGCGCCGCGAGAGTCCGCGCGGCGAAAATGACGTAATCGCTGAGGCTCTGCCAGTGCGCGAGGTCGTGCACCTCTCGAATGTTGTAACTTCGCGCGCCGCGCTTCAGCGCGATCGACAAAGTCATGTTTGCAGGTTTCATACGCCTAAACAAGGTGGAATTAAAGCACTTGTACGGCACTTTCAAGGTCCATTTCAATATTTTCCAGCACGATAAACATAATTAAGTTAAATATTAATACATATACTCGAAATGATTTGAAATAATTCGCTTTACACCGCTCGCGCAGGGTCGCGCGAGGTGGGCGCGAGCGGAGTAGGCGTTTAAACTTTCGCGAACGTCGTTGCAGTGTTCTCCGAAAATGACGGAGCACGCCAGCTGTGCGCACGCGCAGTATTGCACAGTTCCAAGCCGGCGTTTTGACGTTTCCTCTTAGCTGGACGCACGTTTCTGCATGCTGGGGGGTTTTTGGCGGAGAGGAGAGGAGAGCAGGGGAGGGGGGGGGGGGGCAGATAGTAATAGAGAGGTAAGAATAATTTTAAAAAACCTGAGTGACAAATCGCAAGTAGACAGAAGGAGCAAAGATGAAAGTCAACACTTATGAGCAGAGAAAAAGCTTACAGCACCTGGTATTCCCAGGCGGTCTCCCATCCAAGTACTAACCAGGCCCGACCCTGCTTAGCTTCCGAGATCAGACGAGATCGGGCGTTCTCAGGGTGGTATGGCCGTAAGCGAGAGACGATGTTTAAAATGGCCCTTTTATACAAGACGCTCACAAAGTGATTATACAGAGGACAAACCTCTAAGTCGTTCACGAAATGATCTAATCGCGTCTTAGGAAATGCCTTTGCTGTTTTTCATTTGCCCTAACCTGTTACTTTCAGTAATGTGGCAAGTGCTTATTTAGCTGTGTAGCTGGATGACTGAGAGGAACTGAATTACTGCAAAAATCATATAAAGTTTTTTCTCTCTCGGAGGAATAATTATGCAACGTTTCTCTCCATGGGGGCATTTATAGGTATACGGCTGTATGGCTAGGTGAACTATGGTGAGTTCCTTCAACAACATAAAGCCTGGTTTATACTTGACGCGCCGCGAGAGTCCGCGCGGCGAAAATGACGTAATCGCTGAGGCTCTGCCAGTGCGCGAGGTCGTGCACCTCTCGAATGTTGTAACTTCGCGCGCCGCGCTTCAGCGCGATCGACAAAGTCATGTTTGCAGGTTTCATACGCCTAAACAAGGTGGAATTAAAGCACTTGTACGGCACTTTCAAGGTCCATTTCAATATTTTCCAGCACGATAAACATAATTAAGTTAAATATTAATACATATACTCGAAATGATTTGAAATAATTCGCTTTACACCGCTCGCGCAGGGTCGCGCGAGGTGGGCGCGAGCGGAGTAGGCGTTTAAACTTTCGCGAACGTCGTTGCAGTGTTCTCCGAAAATGACGGAGCACGCCAGCTGTGCGCACGCGCAGTATTGCACAGTTCCAAGCCGGCGTTTTGACGTTTCCTCTTAGCTGGACGCACGTTTCTGCATGCTGGGGGGTTTTTGGCGGAGAGGAGAGGAGAGCAGGGGAGGGGGGGGGGGGGGGCAGATAGAAATAGAGAGGTAAGAATAATTTTAAAAAACCTGAGTGACAAATCGCAAGTAGACAGAAGGAGCAAAGATGAAAGTCAACACTTATGAGCAGAGAAAAAGCTTACAGCACCTGGTATTCCCAGGCGGTCTCCCATCCAAGTACTAACCAGGCCCGACCCTGCTTAGCTTCCGAGATCAGACGAGATCGGGCGTTCTCAGGGTGGTATGGCCGTAAGCGAGAGACGATGTTTAAAATGGCCCTTTTATACAAGACGCTCACAAAGTGATTATACAGAGGACAAACCTCTAAGTCGTTCACGAAATGATCTAATCGCGTCTTAGGAAATGCCTTTGCTGTTTTTCATTTGCCCTAACCTGTTACTTTCAGTAATGTGGCAAGTGCTTATTTAGCTGTGTAGCTGGATGACTGAGAGGAACTGAATTACTGCAAAAATCATATAAAGTTTTTTTCTCTCTCGGAGGAATAATTATGCAACGTTTCTCTGCATGGGGCATTTATAGGTATACGGCTGTATGGCTAGGTGAACTATGGTGAGTTCCTTCAACAACATAAAGCCTGGTTTATACTTGACGCGCCGCGAGAGTCCGCGCGGCGAAAATGACGTAATCGCTGAGGCTCTGCCAGTGCGCGAGGTCGTGCACCTCTCGAATGTTGTAACTTCGCGCGCCGCGCTTCAGCGCGATCGACAAAGTCATGTTTGCAGGTTTCATACGCCTAAACAAGGTGGAATTAAAGCACTTGTACGGCACTTTCAAGGTCCATTTCAATATTTTCCAGCACGATAAACATAATTAAGTTAAATATTAATACATATACTCGAAATGATTTGAAATAATTCGCTTTACACCGCTCGCGCAGGGTCGCGCGAGGTGGGCGCGAGCGGAGTAGGCGTTTAAACTTTCGCGAACGTCGTTGCAGTGTTCTCCGAAAATGACGGAGCACGCCAGCTGTGCGCACGCGCAGTATTGCACAGTTCCAAGCCGGCGTTTTGACGTTTCCTCTTAGCTGGACGCACGTTTCTGCATGCTGGGGGGTTTTTGGCGGAGAGGAGAGGAGAGCAGGGGAGGGGGGGGGGGGGGGCAGATAGAAATAGAGAGGTAAGAATAATTTTAAAAAACCTGAGTGACAAATCGCAAGTAGACAGAAGGAGCAAAGATGAAAGTCAACACTTATGAGCAGAGAAAAAGCTTACAGCACCTGGTATTCCCAGGCGGTCTCCCATCCAAGTACTAACCAGGCCCGACCCTGCTTAGCTTCCGAGATCAGACGAGATCGGGCGTTCTCAGGGTGGTATGGCCGTAAGCGAGAGACGATGTTTAAAATGGCCCTTTTATACAAGACGCTCACAAAGTGATTATACAGAGGACAAACCTCTAAGTCGTTCACGAAATGATCTAATCGCGTCTTAGGAAATGCCTTTGCTGTTTTTCATTTGCCCTAACCTGTTACTTTCAGTAATGTGGCAAGTGCTTATTTAGCTGTGTAGCTGGATGACTGAGAGGAACTGAATTACTGCAAAAATCATATAAAGTTTTTTCTCTCTCGGAGGAATAATTATGCAACGTTTCTCTGCATGGGGCATTTATAGGTATACGGCTGTATGGCTAGGTGAACTATGGTGAGTTCCTTCAACAACATAAAGCCTGGTTTATACTTGACGCGCCGCGAGAGTCCGCGCGGCGAAAATGACGTAATCGCTGAGGCTCTGCCAGTGCGCGAGGTCGTGCACCTCTCGAATGTTGTAACTTCGCGCGCCGCGCTTCAGCGCGATCGACAAAGTCATGTTTGCAGGTTTCATACGCCTAAACAAGGTGGAATTAAAGCACTTGTACGGCACTTTCAAGGTCCATTTCAATATTTTCCAGCACGATAAACATAATTAAGTTAAATATTAATACATATACTCGAAATGATTTGAAATAATTCGCTTTACACCGCTCGCGCAGGGTCGCGCGAGGTGGGCGCGAGCGGAGTAGGCGTTTAAACTTTCGCGAACGTCGTTGCAGTGTTCTCCGAAAATGACGGAGCACGCCAGCTGTGCGCACGCGCAGTATTGCACAGTTCCAAGCCGGCGTTTTGACGTTTCCTCTTAGCTGGACGCACGTTTCTGCATGCTGGGGGGTTTTTGGCGGAGAGGAGAGGAGAGCAGGGGGGGGGGGGGGGGGGGCAGATAGTAATAGAGAGGTAAGAATAATTTTAAAAAACCTGAGTGACAAATCGCAAGTAGACAGAAGGAGCAAAGATGAAAGTCAACACTTATGAGCAGAGAAAAAGCTTACAGCACCTGGTATTCCCAGGCGGTCTCCCATCCAAGTACTAACCAGGCCCGACCCTGCTTAGCTTCCGAGATCAGACGAGATCGGGCGTTCTCAGGGTGGTATGGCCGTAAGCGAGAGACGATGTTTAAAATGGCCCTTTTATACAAGACGCTCACAAAGTGATTATACAGAGGACAAACCTCTAAGTCGTTCACGAAATGATCTAATCGCGTCTTAGGAAATGCCTTTGCTGTTTTTCATTTGCCCTAACCTGTTACTTTCAGTAATGTGGCAAGTGCTTATTTAGCTGTGTAGCTGGATGACTGAGAGGAACTGAATTACTGCAAAAATCATATAAAGTTTTTTCTCTCTCGGAGGAATAATTATGCAACGTTTCTCTGCATGGGGCATTTATAGGTATACGGCTGTATGGCTAGGTGAACTATGGTGAGTTCCTTCAACAACATAAAGCCTGGTTTATACTTGACGCGCCGCGAGAGTCCGCGCGGCGAAAATGACGTAATCGCTGAGGCTCTGCCAGTGCGCGAGGTCGTGCACCTCTCGAATGTTGTAACTTCGCGCGCCGCGCTTCAGCGCGATCGACAAAGTCATGTTTGCAGGTTTCATACGCCTAAACAAGGTGGAATTAAAGCACTTGTACGGCACTTTCAAGGTCCATTTCAATATTTTCCAGCACGATAAACATAATTAAGTTAAATATTAATACATATACTCGAAATGATTTGAAATAATTCGCTTTACACCGCTCGCGCAGGGTCGCGCGAGGTGGGCGCGAGCGGAGTAGGCGTTTAAACTTTCGCGAACGTCGTTGCAGTGTTCTCCGAAAATGACGGAGCACGCCAGCTGTGCGCACGCGCAGTATTGCACAGTTCCAAGCCGGCGTTTTGACGTTTCCTCTTAGCTGGACGCACGTTTCTGCATGCTGGGGGGTTTTTGGCGGAGAGGAGAGGAGAGCAGGGGAGGGGGGGGGGGGGGCAGATAGTAATAGAGAGGTAAGAATAATTTTAAAAAACCTGAGTGACAAATCGCAAGTAGACAGAAGGAGCAAAGATGAAAGTCAACACTTATGAGCAGAGAAAAAGCTTACAGCACCTGGTATTCCCAGGCGGTCTCCCATCCAAGTACTAACCAGGCCCGACCCTGCTTAGCTTCCGAGATCAGACGAGATCGGGCGTTCTCAGGGTGGTATGGCCGTAAGCGAGAGACGATGTTTAAAATGGCCCTTTTATACAAGACGCTCACAAAGTGATTATACAGAGGACAAACCTCTAAGTCGTTCACGAAATGATCTAATCGCGTCTTAGGAAATGCCTTTGCTGTTTTTCATTTGCCCTAACCTGTTACTTTCAGTAATGTGGCAAGTGCTTATTTAGCTGTGTAGCTGGATGACTGAGAGGAACTGAATTACTGCAAAAATCATATAAAGTTTTTTCTCTCTCGGAGGAATAATTATGCAACGTTTCTCTGCATGGGGCATTTATAGGTATACGGCTGTATGGCTAGGTGAACTATGGTGAGTTCCTTCAACAACATAAAGCCTGGTTTATACTTGACGCGCCGCGAGAGTCCGCGCGGCGAAAATGACGTAATCGCTGAGGCTCTGCCAGTGCGCGAGGTCGTGCACCTCTCGAATGTTGTAACTTCGCGCGCCGCGCTTCAGCGCGATCGACAAAGTCATGTTTGCAGGTTTCATACGCCTAAACAAGGTGGAATTAAAGCACTTGTACGGCACTTTCAAGGTCCATTTCAATATTTTCCAGCACGATAAACATAATTAAGTTAAATATTAATACATATACTCGAAATGATTTGAAATAATTCGCTTTACACCGCTCGCGCAGGGTCGCGCGAGGTGGGCGCGAGCGGAGTAGGCGTTTAAACTTTCGCGAACGTCGTTGCAGTGTTCTCCGAAAATGACGGAGCACGCCAGCTGTGCGCACGCGCAGTATTGCACAGTTCCAAGCCGGCGTTTTGACGTTTCCTCTTAGCTGGACGCACGTTTCTGCATGCTGGGGGGTTTTTGGCGGAGAGGAGAGGAGAGCAGGGGAGGGGGGGGGGGGGGGCAGATAGTAATAGAGAGGTAAGAATAATTTTAAAAAACCTGAGTGACAAATCGCAAGTAGACAGAAGGAGCAAAGATGAAAGTCAACACTTATGAGCAGAGAAAAAGCTTACAGCACCTGGTATTCCCAGGCGGTCTCCCATCCAAGTACTAACCAGGCCCGACCCTGCTTAGCTTCCGAGATCAGACGAGATCGGGCGTTCTCAGGGTGGTATGGCCGTAAGCGAGAGACGGTGTTTAAAATGGCCCTTTTATACA
This sequence comes from Brachyhypopomus gauderio, assembly GCF_052324685.1. NCBI lineage: Eukaryota > Metazoa > Chordata > Actinopteri > Gymnotiformes > Hypopomidae > Brachyhypopomus > Brachyhypopomus gauderio. The sequence continues at coordinate 8,589,019 of NC_135224.1, forward strand.
AGACGCTCACAAAGTGATTATACAGAGGACAAACCTCTAAGTCGTTCACGAAATGATCTAATCGCGTCTTAGGAAATGCCTTTGCTGTTTTTCATTTGCCCTAACCTGTTACTTTCAGTAATGTGGCAAGTGCTTATTTAGCTGTGTAGCTGGATGACTGAGAGGAACTGAATTACTGCAAAAATCATATAAAGTTTTTTCTCTCTCGGAGGAATAATTATGCAACGTTTCTCTCCATGGGGCATTTATAGGTATACGGCTGTATGGCTAGGTGAACTATGGTGAGTTCCTTCAACAACATAAAGCCTGGTTTATACTTGACGCGCCGCGAGAGTCCGCGCGGCGAAAATGACGTAATCGCTGAGGCTCTGCCAGTGCGCGAGGTCGTGCACCTCTCGAATGTTGTAACTTCGCGCGCCGCGCTTCAGCGCGATCGACAAAGTCATGTTTGCAGGTTTCATACGCCTAAACAAGGTGGAATTAAAGCACTTGTACGGCACTTTCAAGGTCCATTTCAATATTTTCCAGCACGATAAACATAATTAAGTTAAATATTAATACATATACTCGAAATGATTTGAAATAATTCGCTTTACACCGCTCGCGCAGGGTCGCGCGAGGTGGGCGCGAGCGGAGTAGGCGTTTAAACTTTCGCGAACGTCGTTGCAGTGTTCTCCGAAAATGACGGAGCACGCCAGCTGTGCGCACGCGCAGTATTGCACAGTTCCAAGCCGGCGTTTTGACGTTTCCTCTTAGCTGGACGCACGTTTCTGCATGCTGGGGGGTTTTTGGCGGAGAGGAGAGGAGAGCAGGGGAGGGGGGGGGGGGGGGCAGATAGAAATAGAGAGGTAAGAATAATTTTAAAAAACCTGAGTGACAAATCGCAAGTAGACAGAAGGAGCAAAGATGAAAGTCAACACTTATGAGCAGAGAAAAAGCTTACAGCACCTGGTATTCCCAGGCGGTCTCCCATCCAAGTACTAACCAGGCCCGACCCTGCTTAGCTTCCGAGATCAGACGAGATCGGGCGTTCTCAGGGTGGTATGGCCGTAAGCGAGAGACGATGTTTAAAATGGCCCTTTTATACAAGACGCTCACAAAGTGATTATACAGAGGACAAACCTCTAAGTCGTTCACGAAATGATCTAATCGCGTCTTAGGAAATGCCTTTGCTGTTTTTCATTTGCCCTAACCTGTTACTTTCAGTAATGTGGCAAGTGCTTATTTAGCTGTGTAGCTGGATGACTGAGAGGAACTGAATTACTGCAAAAATCATATAAAGTTTTTTCTCTCTCGGAGGAATAATTATGCAACGTTTCTCTGCATGGGGCATTTATAGGTATACGGCTGTATGGCTAGGTGAACTATGGTGAGTTCCTTCAACAACATAAAGCCTGGTTTATACTTGACGCGCCGCGAGAGTCCGCGCGGCGAAAATGACGTAATCGCTGAGGCTCTGCCAGTGCGCGAGGTCGTGCACCTCTCGAATGTTGTAACTTCGCGCGCCGCGCTTCAGCGCGATCGACAAAGTCATGTTTGCAGGTTTCATACGCCTAAACAAGGTGGAATTAAAGCACTTGTACGGCACTTTCAAGGTCCATTTCAATATTTTCCAGCACGATAAACATAATTAAGTTAAATATTAATACATATACTCGAAATGATTTGAAATAATTCGCTTTACACCGCTCGCGCAGGGTCGCGCGAGGTGGGCGCGAGCGGAGTAGGCGTTTAAACTTTCGCGAACGTCGTTGCAGTGTTCTCCGAAAATGACGGAGCACGCCAGCTGTGCGCACGCGCAGTATTGCACAGTTCCAAGCCGGCGTTTTGACGTTTCCTCTTAGCTGGACGCACGTTTCTGCATGCTGGGGGGTTTTTGGCGGAGAGGAGAGGAGAGCAGGGGAGGGGGGGGGGGGGGCAGATAGTAATAGAGAGGTAAGAATAATTTTAAAAAACCTGAGTGACAAATCGCAAGTAGACAGAAGGAGCAAAGATGAAAGTCAACACTTATGAGCAGAGAAAAAGCTTACAGCACCTGGTATTCCCAGGCGGTCTCCCATCCAAGTACTAACCAGGCCCGACCCTGCTTAGCTTCCGAGATCAGACGAGATCGGGCGTTCTCAGGGTGGTATGGCCGTAAGCGAGAGACGATGTTTAAAATGGCCCTTTTATACAAGACGCTCACAAAGTGATTATACAGAGGACAAACCTCTAAGTCGTTCACGAAATGATCTAATCGCGTCTTAGGAAATGCCTTTGCTGTTTTTCATTTGCCCTAACCTGTTACTTTCAGTAATGTGGCAAGTGCTTATTTAGCTGTGTAGCTGGATGACTGAGAGGAACTGAATTACTGCAAAAATCATATAAAGTTTTTTCTCTCTCGGAGGAATAATTATGCAACGTTTCTCTCCATGGGGCATTTATAGGTATACGGCTGTATGGCTAGGTGAACTATGGTGAGTTCCTTCAACAACATAAAGCCTGGTTTATACTTGACGCGCCGCGAGAGTCCGCGCGGCGAAAATGACGTAATCGCTGAGGCTCTGCCAGTGCGCGAGGTCGTGCACCTCTCGAATGTTGTAACTTCGCGCGCCGCGCTTCAGCGCGATCGACAAAGTCATGTTTGCAGGTTTCATACGCCTAAACAAGGTGGAATTAAAGCACTTGTACGGCACTTTCAAGGTACATTTCAATATTTTCCAGCACGATAAACATAATTAAGTTAAATATTAATACATATACTCGAAATGATTTGAAATAATTCGCTTTACACCGCTCGCGCAGGGTCGCGCGAGGTGGGCGCGAGCGGAGTAGGCGTTTAAACTTTCGCGAACGTCGTTGCAGTGTTCTCCGAAAATGACGGAGCACGCCAGCTGTGCGCACGCGCAGTATTGCACAGTTCCAAGCCGGCGTTTTGACGTTTCCTCTTAGCTGGACGCACGTTTCTGCATGCTGGGGGGTTTTTGGCGGAGAGGAGAGGAGAGCAGGGGAGGGGGGGGGGGGCAGATAGTAATAGAGAGGTAAGAATAATTTTAAAAAACCTGAGTGACAAATCGCAAGTAGACAGAAGGAGCAAAGATGAAAGTCAACACTTATGAGCAGAGAAAAAGCTTACAGCACCTGGTATTCCCAGGCGGTCTCCCATCCAAGTACTAACCAGGCCCGACCCTGCTTAGCTTCCGAGATCAGACGAGATCGGGCGTTCTCAGGGTGGTATGGCCGTAAGCGAGAGACGATGTTTAAAATGGCCCTTTTATACAAGACGCTCACAAAGTGATTATACAGAGGACAAACCTCTAAGTCGTTCACGAAATGATCTAATCGCGTCTTAGGAAATGCCTTTGCTGTTTTTCATTTGCCCTAACCTGTTACTTTCAGTAATGTGGCAAGTGCTTATTTAGCTGTGTAGCTGGATGACTGAGAGGAACTGAATTACTGCAAAAATCATATAAAGTTTTTTCTCTCTCGGAGGAATAATTATGCAACGTTTCTCTCCATGGGGCATTTATAGGTATACGGCTGTATGGCTAGGTGAACTATGGTGAGTTCCTTCAACAACATAAAGCCTGGTTTATACTTGACGCGCCGCGAGAGTCCGCGCGGCGAAAATGACGTAATCGCTGAGGCTCTGCCAGTGCGCGAGGTCGTGCACCTCTCGAATGTTGTAACTTCGCGCGCCGCGCTTCAGCGCGATCGACAAAGTCATGTTTGCAGGTTTCATACGCCTAAACAAGGTGGAATTAAAGCACTTGTACGGCACTTTCAAGGTCCATTTCAATATTTTCCAGCACGATAAACATAATTAAGTTAAATATTAATACATATACTCGAAATGATTTGAAATAATTCGCTTTACACCGCTCGCGCAGGGTCGCGCGAGGTGGGCGCGAGCGGAGTAGGCGTTTAAACTTTCGCGAACGTCGTTGCAGTGTTCTCCGAAAATGACGGAGCACGCCAGCTGTGCGCACGCGCAGTATTGCACAGTTCCAAGCCGGCGTTTTGACGTTTCCTCTTAGCTGGACGCACGTTTCTGCATGCTGGGGGGTTTTTGGCGGAGAGGAGAGGAGAGCAGGGGAGGGGGGGGGGGGGGGCAGATAGAAATAGAGAGGTAAGAATAATTTTAAAAAACCTGAGTGACAAATCGCAAGTAGACAGAAGGAGCAAAGATGAAAGTCAACACTTATGAGCAGAGAAAAAGCTTACAGCACCTGGTATTCCCAGGCGGTCTCCCATCCAAGTACTAACCAGGCCCGACCCTGCTTAGCTTCCGAGATCAGACGAGATCGGGCGTTCTCAGGGTGGTATGGCCGTAAGCGAGAGACGATGTTTAAAATGGCCCTTTTATACAAGACGCTCACAAAGTGATTATACAGAGGACAAACCTCTAAGTCGTTCACGAAATGATCTAATCGCGTCTTAGGAAATGCCTTTGCTGTTTTTCATTTGCCCTAACCTGTTACTTTCAGTAATGTGGCAAGTGCTTATTTAGCTGTGTAGCTGGATGACTGAGAGGAACTGAATTACTGCAAAAATCATATAAAGTTTTTTCTCTCTCGGAGGAATAATTATGCAACGTTTCTCTGCATGGGGCATTTATAGGTATACGGCTGTATGGCTAGGTGAACTATGGTGAGTTCCTTCAACAACATAAAGCCTGGTTTATACTTGACGCGCCGCGAGAGTCCGCGCGGCGAAAATGACGTAATCGCTGAGGCTCTGCCAGTGCGCGAGGTCGTGCACCTCTCGAATGTTGTAACTTCGCGCGCCGCGCTTCAGCGCGATCGACAAAGTCATGTTTGCAGGTTTCATACGCCTAAACAAGGTGGAATTAAAGCACTTGTACGGCACTTTCAAGGTCCATTTCAATATTTTCCAGCACGATAAACATAATTAAGTTAAATATTAATACATATACTCGAAATGATTTGAAATAATTCGCTTTACACCGCTCGCGCAGGGTCGCGCGAGGTGGGCGCGAGCGGAGTAGGCGTTTAAACTTTCGCGAACGTCGTTGCAGTGTTCTCCGAAAATGACGGAGCACGCCAGCTGTGCGCACGCGCAGTATTGCACAGTTCCAAGCCGGCGTTTTGACGTTTCCTCTTAGCTGGACGCACGTTTCTGCATGCTGGGGGGTTTTTGGCGGAGAGGAGAGGAGAGCAGGGGAGGGGGGGGGGGGGGGGGCAGATAGTAATAGAGAGGTAAGAATAATTTTAAAAAACCTGAGTGACAAATCGCAAGTAGACAGAAGGAGCAAAGATGAAAGTCAACACTTATGAGCAGAGAAAAAGCTTACAGCACCTGGTATTCCCAGGCGGTCTCCCATCCAAGTACTAACCAGGCCCGACCCTGCTTAGCTTCCGAGATCAGACGAGATCGGGCGTTCTCAGGGTGGTATGGCCGTAAGCGAGAGACGATGTTTAAAATGGCCCTTTTATACAAGACGCTCACAAAGTGATTATACAGAGGACAAACCTCTAAGTCGTTCACGAAATGATCTAATCGCGTCTTAGGAAATGCCTTTGCTGTTTTTCATTTGCCCTAACCTGTTACTTTCAGTAATGTGGCAAGTGCTTATTTAGCTGTGTAGCTGGATGACTGAGAGGAACTGAATTACTGCAAAAATCATATAAAGTTTTTTCTCTCTCGGAGGAATAATTATGCAACGTTTCTCTGCATGGGGCATTTATAGGTATACGGCTGTATGGCTAGGTGAACTATGGTGAGTTCCTTCAACAACATAAAGCCTGGTTTATACTTGACGCGCCGCGAGAGTCCGCGCGGCGAAAATGACGTAATCGCTGAGGCTCTGCCAGTGCGCGAGGTCGTGCACCTCTCGAATGTTGTAACTTCGCGCGCCGCGCTTCAGCGCGATCGACAAAGTCATGTTTGCAGGTTTCATACGCCTAAACAAGGTGGAATTAAAGCACTTGTACGGCACTTTCAAGGTCCATTTCAATATTTTCCAGCACGATAAACATAATTAAGTTAAATATTAATACATATACTCGAAATGATTTGAAATAATTCGCTTTACACCGCTCGCGCAGGGTCGCGCGAGGTGGGCGCGAGCGGAGTAGGCGTTTAAACTTTCGCGAACGTCGTTGCAGTGTTCTCCGAAAATGACGGAGCACGCCAGCTGTGCGCACGCGCAGTATTGCACAGTTCCAAGCCGGCGTTTTGACGTTTCCTCTTAGCTGGACGCACGTTTCTGCATGCTGGGGGGTTTTTGGCGGAGAGGAGAGGAGAGCAGGGGAGGGGGGGGGGGGGGGCAGATAGTAATAGAGAGGTAAGAATAATTTTAAAAAACCTGAGTGACAAATCGCAAGTAGACAGAAGGAGCAAAGATGAAAGTCAACACTTATGAGCAGAGAAAAAGCTTACAGCACCTGGTATTCCCAGGCGGTCTCCCATCCAAGTACTAACCAGGCCCGACCCTGCTTAGCTTCCGAGATCAGACGAGATCGGGCGTTCTCAGGGTGGTATGGCCGTAAGCGAGAGACGATGTTTAAAATGGCCCTTTTATACAAGACGCTCACAAAGTGATTATACAGAGGACAAACCTCTAAGTCGTTCACGAAATGATCTAATCGCGTCTTAGGAAATGCCTTTGCTGTTTTTCATTTGCCCTAACCTGTTACTTTCAGTAATGTGGCAAGTGCTTATTTAGCTGTGTAGCTGGATGACTGAGAGGAACTGAATTACTGCAAAAATCATATAAAGTTTTTTCTCTCTCGGAGGAATAATTATGCAACGTTTCTCTCCATGGGGCATTTATAGGTATACGGCTGTATGGCTAGGTGAACTATGGTGAGTTCCTTCAACAACATAAAGCCTGGTTTATACTTGACGCGCCGCGAGAGTCCGCGCGGCGAAAATGACGTAATCGCTGAGGCTCTGCCAGTGCGCGAGGTCGTGCACCTCTCGAATGTTGTAACTTCGCGCGCCGCGCTTCAGCGCGATCGACAAAGTCATGTTTGCAGGTTTCATACGCCTAAACAAGGTGGAATTAAAGCACTTGTACGGCACTTTCAAGGTCCATTTCAATATTTTCCAGCACGATAAACATAATTAAGTTAAATATTAATACATATACTCGAAATGATTTGAAATAATTCGCTTTACACCGCTCGCGCAGGGTCGCGCGAGGTGGGCGCGAGCGGAGTAGGCGTTTAAACTTTCGCGAACGTCGTTGCAGTGTTCTCCGAAAATGACGGAGCACGCCAGCTGTGCGCACGCGCAGTATTGCACAGTTCCAAGCCGGCGTTTTGACGTTTCCTCTTAGCTGGACGCACGTTTCTGCATGCTGGGGGGTTTTTGGCGGAGAGGAGAGGAGAGCAGGGGAGGGGGGGGGGGGCAGATAGAAATAGAGAGGTAAGAATAATTTTTAAAAACCTGAGTGACAAATCGCAAGTAGACAGAAGGAGCAAAGATGAAAGTCAACACTTATGAGCAGAGAAAAAGCTTACAGCACCTGGTATTCCCAGGCGGTCTCCCATCCAAGTACTAACCAGGCCCGACCCTGCTTAGCTTCCGAGATCAGACGAGATCGGGCGTTCTCAGGGTGGTATGGCCGTAAGCGAGAGACGATGTTTAAAATGGCCCTTTTATACAAGACGCTCACAAAGTGATTATACAGAGGACAAACCTCTAAGTCGTTCACGAAATGATCTAATCGCGTCTTAGGAAATGCCTTTGCTGTTTTTCATTTGCCCTAACCTGTTACTTTCAGTAATGTGGCAAGTGCTTATTTAGCTGTGTAGCTGGATGACTGAGAGGAACTGAATTACTGCAAAAATCATATAAAGTTTTTTCTCTCTCGGAGGAATAATTATGCAACGTTTCTCTGCATGGGGCATTTATAGGTATACGGCTGTATGGCTAGGTGAACTATGGTGAGTTCCTTCAACAACATAAAGCCTGGTTTATACTTGACGCGCCGCGAGAGTCCGCGCGGCGAAAATGACGTAATCGCTGAGGCTCTGCCAGTGCGCGAGGTCGTGCACCTCTCGAATGTTGTAACTTCGCGCGCCGCGCTTCAGCGCGATCGACAAAGTCATGTTTGCAGGTTTCATACGCCTAAACAAGGTGGAATTAAAGCACTTGTACGGCACTTTCAAGGTCCATTTCAATATTTTCCAGCACGATAAACATAATTAAGTTAAATATTAATACATATACTCGAAATGATTTGAAATAATTCGCTTTACACCGCTCGCGCAGGGTCGCGCGAGGTGGGCGCGAGCGGAGTAGGCGTTTAAACTTTCGCGAACGTCGTTGCAGTGTTCTCCGAAAATGACGGAGCACGCCAGCTGTGCGCACGCGCAGTATTGCACAGTTCCAAGCCGGCGTTTTGACGTTTCCTCTTAGCTGGACGCACGTTTCTGCATGCTGGGGGGTTTTTGGCGGAGAGGAGAGGAGAGCAGGGGAGGGGGGGGGGGGGCAGATAGTAATAGAGAGGTAAGAATAATTTTAAAAAACCTGAGTGACAAATCGCAAGTAGACAGAAGGAGCAAAGATGAAAGTCAACACTTATGAGCAGAGAAAAAGCTTACAGCACCTGGTATTCCCAGGCGGTCTCCCATCCAAGTACTAACCAGGCCCGACCCTGCTTAGCTTCCGAGATCAGACGAGATCGGGCGTTCTCAGGGTGGTATGGCCGTAAGCGAGAGACGATGTTTAAAATGGCCCTTTTATACAAGACGCTCACAAAGTGATTATACAGAGGACAAACCTCTAAGTCGTTCACGAAATGATCTAATCGCGTCTTAGGAAATGCCTTTGCTGTTTTTCATTTGCCCTAACCTGTTACTTTCAGTAATGTGGCAAGTGCTTATTTAGCTGTGTAGCTGGATGACTGAGAGGAACTGAATTACTGCAAAAATCATATAAAGTTTTTTCTCTCTCGGAGGAATAATTATGCAACGTTTCTCTCCATGGGGCATTTATAGGTATACGGCTGTATGGCTAGGTGAACTATGGTGAGTTCCTTCAACAACATAAAGCCTGGTTTATACTTGACGCGCCGCGAGAGTCCGCGCGGCGAAAATGACGTAATCGCTGAGGCTCTGCCAGTGCGCGAGGTCGTGCACCTCTCGAATGTTGTAACTTCGCGCGCCGCGCTTCAGCGCGATCGACAAAGTCATGTTTGCAGGTTTCATACGCCTAAACAAGGTGGAATTAAAGCACTTGTACGGCACTTTCAAGGTCCATTTCAATATTTTCCAGCACGATAAACATAATTAAGTTAAATATTAATACATATACTCGAAATGATTTGAAATAATTCGCTTTACACCGCTCGCGCAGGGTCGCGCGAGGTGGGCGCGAGCGGAGTAGGCGTTTAAACTTTCGCGAACGTCGTTGCAGTGTTCTCCGAAAATGACGGAGCACGCCAGCTGTGCGCACGCGCAGTATTGCACAGTTCCAAGCCGGCGTTTTGACGTTTCCTCTTAGCTGGACGCACGTTTCTGCATGCTGGGGGGTTTTTGGCGGAGAGGAGAGGAGAGCAGGGGAGGGGGGGGGGGGGGGCAGATAGAAATAGAGAGGTAAGAATAATTTTAAAAAACCTGAGTGACAAATCGCAAGTAGACAGAAGGAGCAAAGATGAAAGTCAACACTTATGAGCAGAGAAAAAGCTTACAGCACCTGGTATTCCCAGGCGGTCTCCCATCCAAGTACTAACCAGGCCCGACCCTGCTTAGCTTCCGAGATCAGACGAGATCGGGCGTTCTCAGGGTGGTATGGCCGTAAGCGAGAGACGATGTTTAAAATGGCCCTTTTATACAAGACGCTCACAAAGTGATTATACAGAGGACAAACCTCTAAGTCGTTCACGAAATGATCTAATCGCGTCTTAGGAAATGCCTTTGCTGTTTTTCATTTGCCCTAACCTGTTACTTTCAGTAATGTGGCAAGTGCTTATTTAGCTGTGTAGCTGGATGACTGAGAGGAACTGAATTACTGCAAAAATCATATAAAGTTTTTTCTCTCTCGGAGGAATAATTATGCAACGTTTCTCTGCATGGGGCATTTATAGGTATACGGCTGTATGGCTAGGTGAACTATGGTGAGTTCCTTCAACAACATAAAGCCTGGTTTATACTTGACGCGCCGCGAGAGTCCGCGCGGCGAAAATGACGTAATCGCTGAGGCTCTGCCAGTGCGCGAGGTCGTGCACCTCTCGAATGTTGTAACTTCGCGCGCCGCGCTTCAGCGCGATCGACAAAGTCATGTTTGCAGGTTTCATACGCCTAAACAAGGTGGAATTAAAGCACTTGTACGGCACTTTCAAGGTCCATTTCAATATTTTCCAGCACGATAAACATAATTAAGTTAAATATTAATACATATACTCGAAATGATTTGAAATAATTCGCTTTACACCGCTCGCGCAGGGTCGCGCGAGGTGGGCGCGAGCGGAGTAGGCGTTTAAACTTTCGCGAACGTCGTTGCAGTGTTCTCCGAAAATGACGGAGCACGCCAGCTGTGCGCACGCGCAGTATTGCACAGTTCCAAGCCGGCGTTTTGACGTTTCCTCTTAGCTGGACGCACGTTTCTGCATGCTGGGGGGTTTTTGGCGGAGAGGAGAGGAGAGCAGGGGAGGGGGGGGGGGGGGGGCAGATAGAAATAGAGAGGTAAGAATAATTTTAAAAAACCTGAGTGACAAATCGCAAGTAGACAGAAGGAGCAAAGATGAAAGTCAACACTTATGAGCAGAGAAAAAGCTTACAGCACCTGGTATTCCCAGGCGGTCTCCCATCCAAGTACTAACCAGGCCCGACCCTGCTTAGCTTCCGAGATCAGACGAGATCGGGCGTTCTCAGGGTGGTATGGCCGTAAGCGAGAGACGATGTTTAAAATGGCCCTTTTATACAAGACGCTCACAAAGTGATTATACAGAGGACAAACCTCTAAGTCGTTCACGAAATGATCTAATCGCGTCTTAGGAAATGCCTTTGCTGTTTTTCATTTGCCCTAACCTGTTACTTTCAGTAATGTGGCAAGTGCTTATTTAGCTGTGTAGCTGGATGACTGAGAGGAACTGAATTACTGCAAAAATCATATAAAGTTTTTTCTCTCTCGGAGGAATAATTATGCAACGTTTCTCTGCATGGGGCATTTATAGGTATACGGCTGTATGGCTAGGTGAACTATGGTGAGTTCCTTCAACAACATAAAGCCTGGTTTATACTTGACGCGCCGCGAGAGTCCGCGCGGCGAAAATGACGTAATCGCTGAGGCTCTGCCAGTGCGCGAGGTCGTGCACCTCTCGAATGTTGTAACTTCGCGCGCCGCGCTTCAGCGCGATCGACAAAGTCATGTTTGCAGGTTTCATACGCCTAAACAAGGTGGAATTAAAGCACTTGTACGGCACTTTCAAGGTCCATTTCAATATTTTCCAGCACGATAAACATAATTAAGTTAAATATTAATACATATACTCGAAATGATTTGAAATAATTCGCTTTACACCGCTCGCGCAGGGTCGCGCGAGGTGGGCGCGAGCGGAGTAGGCGTTTAAACTTTCGCGAACGTCGTTGCAGTGTTCTCCGAAAATGACGGAGCACGCCAGCTGTGCGCACGCGCAGTATTGCACAGTTCCAAGCCGGCGTTTTGACGTTTCCTCTTAGCTGGACGCACGTTTCTGCATGCTGGGGGGTTTTTGGCGGAGAGGAGAGGAGAGCAGGGGGGGGGGGGGGGGGGGGCAGATAGTAATAGAGAGGTAAGAATAATTTTAAAAAACCTGAGTGACAAATCGCAAGTAGACAGAAGGAGCAAAGATGAAAGTCAACACTTATGAGCAGAGAAAAAGCTTACAGCACCTGGTATTCCCAGGCGGTCTCCCATCCAAGTACTAACCAGGCCCGACCCTGCTTAGCTTCCGAGATCAGACGAGATCGGGCGTTCTCAGGGTGGTATGGCCGTAAGCGAGAGACGATGTTTAAAATGGCCCTTTTATACAAGACGCTCACAAAGTGATTATACAGAGGACAAACCTCTAAGTCGTTCACGAAATGATCTAATCGCGTCTTAGGAAATGCCTTTGCTGTTTTTCATTTGCCCTAACCTGTTACTTTCAGTAATGTGGCAAGTGCTTATTTAGCTGTGTAGCTGGATGACTGAGAGGAACTGAATTACTGCAAAAATCATATAAAGTTTTTTCTCTCTCGGAGGAATAATTATGCAACGTTTCTCTGCATGGGGCATTTATAGGTATACGGCTGTATGGCTAGGTGAACTATGGTGAGTTCCTTCAACAACATAAAGCCTGGTTTATACTTGACGCGCCGCGAGAGTCCGCGCGGCGAAAATGACGTAATCGCTGAGGCTCTGCCAGTGCGCGAGGTCGTGCACCTCTCGAATGTTGTAACTTCGCGCGCCGCGCTTCAGCGCGATCGACAAAGTCATGTTTGCAGGTTTCATACGCCTAAACAAGGTGGAATTAAAGCACTTGTACGGCACTTTCAAGGTCCATTTCAATATTTTCCAGCACGATAAACATAATTAAGTTAAATATTAATACATATACTCGAAATGATTTGAAATAATTCGCTTTACACCGCTCGCGCAGGGTCGCGCGAGGTGGGCGCGAGCGGAGTAGGCGTTTAAACTTTCGCGAACGTCGTTGCAGTGTTCTCCGAAAATGACGGAGCACGCCAGCTGTGCGCACGCGCAGTATTGCACAGTTCCAAGCCGGCGTTTTGACGTTTCCTCTTAGCTGGACGCACGTTTCTGCATGCTGGGGGGTTTTTGGCGGAGAGGAGAGGAGAGCAGGGGAGGGGGGGGGGGGGGCAGATAGTAATAGAGAGGTAAGAATAATTTTAAAAAACCTGAGTGACAAATCGCAAGTAGACAGAAGGAGCAAAGATGAAAGTCAACACTTATGAGCAGAGAAAAAGCTTACAGCACCTGGTATTCCCAGGCGGTCTCCCATCCAAGTACTAACCAGGCCCGACCCTGCTTAGCTTCCGAGATCAGACGAGATCGGGCGTTCTCAGGGTGGTATGGCCGTAAGCGAGAGACGATGTTTAAAATGGCCCTTTTATACAAGACGCTCACAAAGTGATTATACAGAGGACAAACCTCTAAGTCGTTCACGAAATGATCTAATCGCGTCTTAGGAAATGCCTTTGCTGTTTTTCATTTGCCCTAACCTGTTACTTTCAGTAATGTGGCAAGTGCTTATTTAGCTGTGTAGCTGGATGACTGAGAGGAACTGAATTACTGCAAAAATCATATAAAGTTTTTTCTCTCTCGGAGGAATAATTATGCAACGTTTCTCTGCATGGGGCATTTATAGGTATACGGCTGTATGGCTAGGTGAACTATGGTGAGTTCCTTCAACAACATAAAGCCTGGTTTATACTTGACGCGCCGCGAGAGTCCGCGCGGCGAAAATGACGTAATCGCTGAGGCTCTGCCAGTGCGCGAGGTCGTGCACCTCTCGAATGTTGTAACTTCGCGCGCCGCGCTTCAGCGCGATCGACAAAGTCATGTTTGCAGGTTTCATACGCCTAAACAAGGTGGAATTAAAGCACTTGTACGGCACTTTCAAGGTCCATTTCAATATTTTCCAGCACGATAAACATAATTAAGTTAAATATTAATACATATACTCGAAATGATTTGAAATAATTCGCTTTACACCGCTCGCGCAGGGTCGCGCGAGGTGGGCGCGAGCGGAGTAGGCGTTTAAACTTTCGCGAACGTCGTTGCAGTGTTCTCCGAAAATGACGGAGCACGCCAGCTGTGCGCACGCGCAGTATTGCACAGTTCCAAGCCGGCGTTTTGACGTTTCCTCTTAGCTGGACGCACGTTTCTGCATGCTGGGGGGTTTTTGGCGGAGAGGAGAGGAGAGCAGGGGAGGGGGGGGGGGGGGGCAGATAGTAATAGAGAGGTAAGAATAATTTTAAAAAACCTGAGTGACAAATCGCAAGTAGACAGAAGGAGCAAAGATGAAAGTCAACACTTATGAGCAGAGAAAAAGCTTACAGCACCTGGTATTCCCAGGCGGTCTCCCATCCAAGTACTAACCAGGCCCGACCCTGCTTAGCTTCCGAGATCAGACGAGATCGGGCGTTCTCAGGGTGGTATGGCCGTAAGCGAGAGACGGTGTTTAAAATGGCCCTTTTATACAAGACGCTCACAAAGTGATTATACAGAGGACAAACCTCTAAGTCGTTCACGAAATGATCTAATCGCGTCTTAGGAAATGCCTTTGCTGTTTTTCATTTGCCCTAACCTGTTACTTTCAGTAATGTGGCAAGTGCTTATTTAGCTGTGTAGCTGGATGACTGAGAGGAACTGAATTACTGCAAAAATCATATAAAGTTTTTTCTCTCTCGGAGGAATAATTATGCAACGTTTCTCTCCATGGGGCATTTATAGGTATACGGCTGTATGGCTAGGTGAACTATGGTGAGTTCCTTCAACAACATAAAGCCTGGTTTATACTTGACGCGCCGCGAGAGTCCGCGCGGCGAAAATGACGTAATCGCTGAGGCTCTGCCAGTGCGCGAGGTCGTGCACCTCTCGAATGTTGTAACTTCGCGCGCCGCGCTTCAGCGCGATCGACAAAGTCATGTTTGCAGGTTTCATACGCCTAAACAAGGTGGAATTAAAGCACTTGTACGGCACTTTCAAGGTCCATTTCAATATTTTCCAGCACGATAAACATAATTAAGTTAAATATTAATACATATACTCGAAATGATTTGAAATAATTCGCTTTACACCGCTCGCGCAGGGTCGCGCGAGGTGGGCGCGAGCGGAGTAGGCGTTTAAACTTTCGCGAACGTCGTTGCAGTGTTCTCCGAAAATGACGGAGCACGCCAGCTGTGCGCACGCGCAGTATTGCACAGTTCCAAGCCGGCGTTTTGACGTTTCCTCTTAGCTGGACGCACGTTTCTGCATGCTGGGGGGTTTTTGGCGGAGAGGAGAGGAGAGCAGGGGAGGGGGGGGGGGGGGGCAGATAGAAATAGAGAGGTAAGAATAATTTTAAAAAACCTGAGTGACAAATCGCAAGTAGACAGAAGGAGCAAAGATGAAAGTCAACACTTATGAGCAGAGAAAAAGCTTACAGCACCTGGTATTCCCAGGCGGTCTCCCATCCAAGTACTAACCAGGCCCGACCCTGCTTAGCTTCCGAGATCAGACGAGATCGGGCGTTCTCAGGGTGGTATGGCCGTAAGCGAGAGACGATGTTTAAAATGGCCCTTTTATACAAGACGCTCACAAAGTGATTATACAGAGGACAAACCTCTAAGTCGTTCACGAAATGATCTAATCGCGTCTTAGGAAATGCCTTTGCTGTTTTTCATTTGCCCTAACCTGTTACTTTCAGTAATGTGGCAAGTGCTTATTTAGCTGTGTAGCTGGATGACTGAGAGGAACTGAATTACTGCAAAAATCATATAAAGTTTTTTCTCTCTCGGAGGAATAATTATGCAACGTTTCTCTGCATGGGGCATTTATAGGTATACGGCTGTATGGCTAGGTGAACTATGGTGAGTTCCTTCAACAACATAAAGCCTGGTTTATACTTGACGCGCCGCGAGAGTCCGCGCGGCGAAAATGACGTAATCGCTGAGGCTCTGCCAGTGCGCGAGGTCGTGCACCTCTCGAATGTTGTAACTTCGCGCGCCGCGCTTCAGCGCGATCGACAAAGTCATGTTTGCAGGTTTCATACGCCTAAACAAGGTGGAATTAAAGCACTTGTACGGCACTTTCAAGGTCCATTTCAATATTTTCCAGCACGATAAACATAATTAAGTTAAATATTAATACATATACTCGAAATGATTTGAAATAATTCGCTTTACACCGCTCGCGCAGGGTCGCGCGAGGTGGGCGCGAGCGGAGTAGGCGTTTAAACTTTCGCGAACGTCGTTGCAGTGTTCTCCGAAAATGACGGAGCACGCCAGCTGTGCGCACGCGCAGTATTGCACAGTTCCAAGCCGGCGTTTTGACGTTTCCTCTTAGCTGGACGCACGTTTCTGCATGCTGGGGGGTTTTTGGCGGAGAGGAGAGGAGAGCAGGGGAGGGGGGGGGGGGGGCAGATAGTAATAGAGAGGTAAGAATAATTTTAAAAAACCTGAGTGACAAATCGCAAGTAGACAGAAGGAGCAAAGATGAAAGTCAACACTTATGAGCAGAGAAAAAGCTTACAGCACCTGGTATTCCCAGGCGGTCTCCCATCCAAGTACTAACCAGGCCCGACCCTGCTTAGCTTCCGAGATCAGACGAGATCGGGCGTTCTCAGGGTGGTATGGCCGTAAGCGAGAGACGATGTTTAAAATGGCCCTTTTATACAAGACGCTCACAAAGTGATTATACAGAGGACAAACCTCTAAGTCGTTCACGAAATGATCTAATCGCGTCTTAGGAAATGCCTTTGCTGTTTTTCATTTGCCCTAACCTGTTACTTTCAGTAATGTGGCAAGTGCTTATTTAGCTGTGTAGCTGGATGACTGAGAGGAACTGAATTACTGCAAAAATCATATAAAGTTTTTTCTCTCTCGGAGGAATAATTATGCAACGTTTCTCTCCATGGGGCATTTATAGGTATACGGCTGTATGGCTAGGTGAACTATGGTGAGTTCCTTCAACAACATAAAGCCTGGTTTATACTTGACGCGCCGCGAGAGTCCGCGCGGCGAAAATGACGTAATCGCTGAGGCTCTGCCAGTGCGCGAGGTCGTGCACCTCTCGAATGTTGTAACTTCGCGCGCCGCGCTTCAGCGCGATCGACAAAGTCATGTTTGCAGGTTTCATACGCCTAAACAAGGTGGAATTAAAGCACTTGTACGGCACTTTCAAGGTACATTTCAATATTTTCCAGCACGATAAACATAATTAAGTTAAATATTAATACATATACTCGAAATGATTTGAAATAATTCGCTTTACACCGCTCGCGCAGGGTCGCGCGAGGTGGGCGCGAGCGGAGTAGGCGTTTAAACTTTCGCGAACGTCGTTGCAGTGTTCTCCGAAAATGACGGAGCACGCCAGCTGTGCGCACGCGCAGTATTGCACAGTTCCAAGCCGGCGTTTTGACGTTTCCTCTTAGCTGGACGCACGTTTCTGCATGCTGGGGGGTTTTTGGCGGAGAGGAGAGGAGAGCAGGGGAGGGGGGGGGGGGCAGATAGTAATAGAGAGGTAAGAATAATTTTAAAAAACCTGAGTGACAAATCGCAAGTAGACAGAAGGAGCAAAGATGAAAGTCAACACTTATGAGCAGAGAAAAAGCTTACAGCACCTGGTATTCCCAGGCGGTCTCCCATCCAAGTACTAACCAGGCCCGACCCTGCTTAGCTTCCGAGATCAGACGAGATCGGGCGTTCTCAGGGTGGTATGGCCGTAAGCGAGAGACGATGTTTAAAATGGCCCTTTTATACAAGACGCTCACAAAGTGATTATACAGAGGACAAACCTCTAAGTCGTTCACGAAATGATCTAATCGCGTCTTAGGAAATGCCTTTGCTGTTTTTCATTTGCCCTAACCTGTTACTTTCAGTAATGTGGCAAGTGCTTATTTAGCTGTGTAGCTGGATGACTGAGAGGAACTGAATTACTGCAAAAATCATATAAAGTTTTTTCTCTCTCGGAGGAATAATTATGCAACGTTTCTCTCCATGGGGCATTTATAGGTATACGGCTGTATGGCTAGGTGAACTATGGTGAGTTCCTTCAACAACATAAAGCCTGGTTTATACTTGACGCGCCGCGAGAGTCCGCGCGGCGAAAATGACGTAATCGCTGAGGCTCTGCCAGTGCGCGAGGTCGTGCACCTCTCGAATGTTGTAACTTCGCGCGCCGCGCTTCAGCGCGATCGACAAAGTCATGTTTGCAGGTTTCATACGCCTAAACAAGGTGGAATTAAAGCACTTGTACGGCACTTTCAAGGTCCATTTCAATATTTTCCAGCACGATAAACATAATTAAGTTAAATATTAATACATATACTCGAAATGATTTGAAATAATTCGCTTTACACCGCTCGCGCAGGGTCGCGCGAGGTGGGCGCGAGCGGAGTAGGCGTTTAAACTTTCGCGAACGTCGTTGCAGTGTTCTCCGAAAATGACGGAGCACGCCAGCTGTGCGCACGCGCAGTATTGCACAGTTCCAAGCCGGCGTTTTGACGTTTCCTCTTAGCTGGACGCACGTTTCTGCATGCTGGGGGGTTTTTGGCGGAGAGGAGAGGAGAGCAGGGGAGGGGGGGGGGGGGCAGATAGAAATAGAGAGGTAAGAATAATTTTAAAAAACCTGAGTGACAAATCGCAAGTAGACAGAAGGAGCAAAGATGAAAGTCAACACTTATGAGCAGAGAAAAAGCTTACAGCACCTGGTATTCCCAGGCGGTCTCCCATCCAAGTACTAACCAGGCCCGACCCTGCTTAGCTTCCGAGATCAGACGAGATCGGGCGTTCTCAGGGTGGTATGGCCGTAAGCGAGAGACGATGTTTAAAATGGCCCTTTTATACAAGACGCTCACAAAGTGATTATACAGAGGACAAACCTCTAAGTCGTTCACGAAATGATCTAATCGCGTCTTAGGAAATGCCTTTGCTGTTTTTCATTTGCCCTAACCTGTTACTTTCAGTAATGTGGCAAGTGCTTATTTAGCTGTGTAGCTGGATGACTGAGAGGAACTGAATTACTGCAAAAATCATATAAAGTTTTTTCTCTCTCGGAGGAATAATTATGCAACGTTTCTCTGCATGGGGCATTTATAGGTATACGGCTGTATGGCTAGGTGAACTATGGTGAGTTCCTTCAACAACATAAAGCCTGGTTTATACTTGACGCGCCGCGAGAGTCCGCGCGGCGAAAATGACGTAATCGCTGAGGCTCTGCCAGTGCGCGAGGTCGTGCACCTCTCGAATGTTGTAACTTCGCGCGCCGCGCTTCAGCGCGATCGACAAAGTCATGTTTGCAGGTTTCATACGCCTAAACAAGGTGGAATTAAAGCACTTGTACGGCACTTTCAAGGTCCATTTCAATATTTTCCAGCACGATAAACATAATTAAGTTAAATATTAATACATATACTCGAAATGATTTGAAATAATTCGCTTTACACCGCTCGCGCAGGGTCGCGCGAGGTGGGCGCGAGCGGAGTAGGCGTTTAAACTTTCGCGAACGTCGTTGCAGTGTTCTCCGAAAATGACGGAGCACGCCAGCTGTGCGCACGCGCAGTATTGCACAGTTCCAAGCCGGCGTTTTGACGTTTCCTCTTAGCTGGACGCACGTTTCTGCATGCTGGGGGGTTTTTGGCGGAGAGGAGAGGAGAGCAGGGGAGGGGGGGGGGGGGGGGGCAGATAGTAATAGAGAGGTAAGAATAATTTTAAAAAACCTGAGTGACAAATCGCAAGTAGACAGAAGGAGCAAAGATGAAAGTCAACACTTATGAGCAGAGAAAAAGCTTACAGCACCTGGTATTCCCAGGCGGTCTCCCATCCAAGTACTAACCAGGCCCGACCCTGCTTAGCTTCCGAGATCAGACGAGATCGGGCGTTCTCAGGGTGGTATGGCCGTAAGCGAGAGACGATGTTTAAAATGGCCCTTTTATACAAGACGCTCACAAAGTGATTATACAGAGGACAAACCTCTAAGTCGTTCACGAAATGATCTAATCGCGTCTTAGGAAATGCCTTTGCTGTTTTTCATTTGCCCTAACCTGTTACTTTCAGTAATGTGGCAAGTGCTTATTTAGCTGTGTAGCTGGATGACTGAGAGGAACTGAATTACTGCAAAAATCATATAAAGTTTTTTCTCTCTCGGAGGAATAATTATGCAACGTTTCTCTGCATGGGGCATTTATAGGTATACGGCTGTATGGCTAGGTGAACTATGGTGAGTTCCTTCAACAACATAAAGCCTGGTTTATACTTGACGCGCCGCGAGAGTCCGCGCGGCGAAAATGACGTAATCGCTGAGGCTCTGCCAGTGCGCGAGGTCGTGCACCTCTCGAATGTTGTAACTTCGCGCGCCGCGCTTCAGCGCGATCGACAAAGTCATGTTTGCAGGTTTCATACGCCTAAACAAGGTGGAATTAAAGCACTTGTACGGCACTTTCAAGGTCCATTTCAATATTTTCCAGCACGATAAACATAATTAAGTTAAATATTAATACATATACTCGAAATGATTTGAAATAATTCGCTTTACACCGCTCGCGCAGGGTCGCGCGAGGTGGGCGCGAGCGGAGTAGGCGTTTAAACTTTCGCGAACGTCGTTGCAGTGTTCTCCGAAAATGACGGAGCACGCCAGCTGTGCGCACGCGCAGTATTGCACAGTTCCAAGCCGGCGTTTTGACGTTTCCTCTTAGCTGGACGCACGTTTCTGCATGCTGGGGGGTTTTTGGCGGAGAGGAGAGGAGAGCAGGGGAGGGGGGGGGGGGGGGGGCAGATAGTAATAGAGAGGTAAGAATAATTTTAAAAAACCTGAGTGACAAATCGCAAGTAGACAGAAGGAGCAAAGATGAAAGTCAACACTTATGAGCAGAGAAAAAGCTTACAGCACCTGGTATTCCCAGGCGGTCTCCCATCCAAGTACTAACCAGGCCCGACCCTGCTTAGCTTCCGAGATCAGACGAGATCGGGCGTTCTCAGGGTGGTATGGCCGTAAGCGAGAGACGATGTTTAAAATGGCCCTTTTATACAAGACGCTCACAAAGTGATTATACAGAGGACAAACCTCTAAGTCGTTCACGAAATGATCTAATCGCGTCTTAGGAAATGCCTTTGCTGTTTTTCATTTGCCCTAACCTGTTACTTTCAGTAATGTGGCAAGTGCTTATTTAGCTGTGTAGCTGGATGACTGAGAGGAACTGAATTACTGCAAAAATCATATAAAGTTTTTTCTCTCTCGGAGGAATAATTATGCAACGTTTCTCTGCATGGGGCATTTATAGGTATACGGCTGTATGGCTAGGTGAACTATGGTGAGTTCCTTCAACAACATAAAGCCTGGTTTATACTTGACGCGCCGCGAGAGTCCGCGCGGCGAAAATGACGTAATCGCTGAGGCTCTGCCAGTGCGCGAGGTCGTGCACCTCTCGAATGTTGTAACTTCGCGCGCCGCGCTTCAGCGCGATCGACAAAGTCATGTTTGCAGGTTTCATACGCCTAAACAAGGTGGAATTAAAGCACTTGTACGGCACTTTCAAGGTCCATTTCAATATTTTCCAGCACGATAAACATAATTAAGTTAAATATTAATACATATACTCGAAATGATTTGAAATAATTCGCTTTACACCGCTCGCGCAGGGTCGCGCGAGGTGGGCGCGAGCGGAGTAGGCGTTTAAACTTTCGCGAACGTCGTTGCAGTGTTCTCCGAAAATGACGGAGCACGCCAGCTGTGCGCACGCGCAGTATTGCACAGTTCCAAGCCGGCGTTTTGACGTTTCCTCTTAGCTGGACGCACGTTTCTGCATGCTGGGGGGTTTTTGGCGGAGAGGAGAGGAGAGCAGGGGAGGGGGGGGGGGGGCAGATAGTAATAGAGAGGTAAGAATAATTTTAAAAAACCTGAGTGACAAATCGCAAGTAGACAGAAGGAGCAAAGATGAAAGTCAACACTTATGAGCAGAGAAAAAGCTTACAGCACCTGGTATTCCCAGGCGGTCTCCCATCCAAGTACTAACCAGGCCCGACCCTGCTTAGCTTCCGAGATCAGACGAGATCGGGCGTTCTCAGGGTGGTATGGCCGTAAGCGAGAGACGATGTTTAAAATGGCCCTTTTATACAAGACGCTCACAAAGTGATTATACAGAGGACAAACCTCTAAGTCGTTCACGAAATGATCTAATCGCGTCTTAGGAAATGCCTTTGCTGTTTTTCATTTGCCCTAACCTGTTACTTTCAGTAATGTGGCAAGTGCTTATTTAGCTGTGTAGCTGGATGACTGAGAGGAACTGAATTACTGCAAAAATCATATAAAGTTTTTTCTCTCTCGGAGGAATAATTATGCAACGTTTCTCTGCATGGGGCATTTATAGGTATACGGCTGTATGGCTAGGTGAACTATGGTGAGTTCCTTCAACAACATAAAGCCTGGTTTATACTTGACGCGCCGCGAGAGTCCGCGCGGCGAAAATGACGTAATCGCTGAGGCTCTGCCAGTGCGCGAGGTCGTGCACCTCTCGAATGTTGTAACTTTGCGCGCCGCGCTTCAGCGCGATCGACAAAGTCATGTTTGCAGGTTTCATACGCCTAAACAAGGTGGAATTAAAGCACTTGTACGGCACTTTCAAGGTCCATTTCAATATTTTCCAGCACGATAAACATAATTAAGTTAAATATTAATACATATACTCGAAATGATTTGAAATAATTCGCTTTACACCGCTCGCGCAGGGTCGCGCGAGGTGGGCGCGAGCGGAGTAGGCGTTTAAACTTTCGCGAACGTCGTTGCAGTGTTCTCCGAAAATGACGGAGCACGCCAGCTGTGCGCACGCGCAGTATTGCACAGTTCCAAGCCGGCGTTTTGACGTTTCCTCTTAGCTGGACGCACGTTTCTGCATGCTGGGGGGTTTTTGGCGGAGAGGAGAGGAGAGCAGGGGAGGGGGGGGGGGGGGGGGCAGATAGTAATAGAGAGGTAAGAATAATTTTAAAAAACCTGAGTGACAAATCGCAAGTAGACAGAAGGAGCAAAGATGAAAGTCAACACTTATGAGCAGAGAAAAAGCTTACAGCACCTGGTATTCCCAGGCGGTCTCCCATCCAAGTACTAACCAGGCCCGACCCTGCTTAGCTTCCGAGATCAGACGAGATCGGGCGTTCTCAGGGTGGTATGGCCGTAAGCGAGAGACGATGTTTAAAATGGCCCTTTTATACAAGACGCTCACAAAGTGATTATACAGAGGACAAACCTCTAAGTCGTTCACGAAATGATCTAATCGCGTCTTAGGAAATGCCTTTGCTGTTTTTCATTTGCCCTAACCTGTTACTTTCAGTAATGTGGCAAGTGCTTATTTAGCTGTGTAGCTGGATGACTGAGAGGAACTGAATTACTGCAAAAATCATATAAAGTTTTTTCTCTCTCGGAGGAATAATTATGCAACGTTTCTCTCCATGGGGCATTTATAGGTATACGGCTGTATGGCTAGGTGAACTATGGTGAGTTCCTTCAACAACATAAAGCCTGGTTTATACTTGACGCGCCGCGAGAGTCCGCGCGGCGAAAATGACGTAATCGCTGAGGCTCTGCCAGTGCGCGAGGTCGTGCACCTCTCGAATGTTGTAACTTCGCGCGCCGCGCTTCAGCGCGATCGACAAAGTCATGTTTGCAGGTTTCATACGCCTAAACAAGGTGGAATTAAAGCACTTGTACGGCACTTTCAAGGTCCATTTCAATATTTTCCAGCACGATAAACATAATTAAGTTAAATATTAATACATATACTCGAAATGATTTGAAATAATTCGCTTTACACCGCTCGCGCAGGGTCGCGCGAGGTGGGCGCGAGCGGAGTAGGCGTTTAAACTTTCGCGAACGTCGTTGCAGTGTTCTCCGAAAATGACGGAGCACGCCAGCTGTGCGCACGCGCAGTATTGCACAGTTCCAAGCCGGCGTTTTGACGTTTCCTCTTAGCTGGACGCACGTTTCTGCATGCTGGGGGGTTTTTGGCGGAGAGGAGAGGAGAGCAGGGGAGGGGGGGGGGGGGGCAGATAGTAATAGAGAGGTAAGAATAATTTTAAAAAACCTGAGTGACAAATCGCAAGTAGACAGAAGGAGCAAAGATGAAAGTCAACACTTATGAGCAGAGAAAAAGCTTACAGCACCTGGTATTCCCAGGCGGTCTCCCATCCAAGTACTAACCAGGCCCGACCCTGCTTAGCTTCCGAGATCAGACGAGATCGGGCGTTCTCAGGGTGGTATGGCCGTAAGCGAGAGACGATGTTTAAAATGGCCCTTTTATACAAGACGCTCACAAAGTGATTATACAGAGGACAAACCTCTAAGTCGTTCACGAAATGATCTAATCGCGTCTTAGGAAATGCCTTTGCTGTTTTTCATTTGCCCTAACCTGTTACTTTCAGTAATGTGGCAAGTGCTTATTTAGCTGTGTAGCTGGATGACTGAGAGGAACTGAATTACTGCAAAAATCATATAAAGTTTTTTCTCTCTCGGAGGAATAATTATGCAACGTTTCTCTCCATGGGGCATTTATAGGTATACGGCTGTATGGCTAGGTGAACTATGGTGAGTTCCTTCAACAACATAAAGCCTGGTTTATACTTGACGCGCCGCGAGAGTCCGCGCGGCGAAAATGACGTAATCGCTGAGGCTCTGCCAGTGCGCGAGGTCGTGCACCTCTCGAATGTTGTAACTTCGCGCGCCGCGCTTCAGCGCGATCGACAAAGTCATGTTTGCAGGTTTCATACGCCTAAACAAGGTGGAATTAAAGCACTTGTACGGCACTTTCAAGGTCCATTTCAATATTTTCCAGCACGATAAACATAATTAAGTTAAATATTAATACATATACTCGAAATGATTTGAAATAATTCGCTTTACACCGCTCGCGCAGGGTCGCGCGAGGTGGGCGCGAGCGGAGTAGGCGTTTAAACTTTCGCGAACGTCGTTGCAGTGTTCTCCGAAAATGACGGAGCACGCCAGCTGTGCGCACGCGCAGTATTGCACAGTTCCAAGCCGGCGTTTTGACGTTTCCTCTTAGCTGGACGCACGTTTCTGCATGCTGGGGGGTTTTTGGCGGAGAGGAGAGGAGAGCAGGGGAGGGGGGGGGGGGGCAGATAGTAATAGAGAGGTAAGAATAATTTTAAAAAACCTGAGTGACAAATCGCAAGTAGACAGAAGGAGCAAAGATGAAAGTCAACACTTATGAGCAGAGAAAAAGCTTACAGCACCTGGTATTCCCAGGCGGTCTCCCATCCAAGTACTAACCAGGCCCGACCCTGCTTAGCTTCCGAGATCAGACGAGATCGGGCGTTCTCAGGGTGGTATGGCCGTAAGCGAGAGACGATGTTTAAAATGGCCCTTTTATACAAGACGCTCACAAAGTGATTATACAGAGGACAAACCTCTAAGTCGTTCACGAAATGATCTAATCGCGTCTTAGGAAATGCCTTTGCTGTTTTTCATTTGCCCTAACCTGTTACTTTCAGTAATGTGGCAAGTGCTTATTTAGCTGTGTAGCTGGATGACTGAGAGGAACTGAATTACTGCAAAAATCATATAAAGTTTTTTCTCTCTCGGAGGAATAATTATGCAACGTTTCTCTGCATGGGGCATTTATAGGTATACGGCTGTATGGCTAGGTGAACTATGGTGAGTTCCTTCAACAACATAAAGCCTGGTTTATACTTGACGCGCCGCGAGAGTCCGCGCGGCGAAAATGACGTAATCGCTGAGGCTCTGCCAGTGCGCGAGGTCGTGCACCTCTCGAATGTTGTAACTTTGCGCGCCGCGCTTCAGCGCGATCGACAAAGTCATGTTTGCAGGTTTCATACGCCTAAACAAGGTGGAATTAAAGCACTTGTACGGCACTTTCAAGGTCCATTTCAATATTTTCCAGCACGATAAACATAATTAAGTTAAATATTAATACATATACTCGAAATGATTTGAAATAATTCGCTTTACACCGCTCGCGCAGGGTCGCGCGAGGTGGGCGCGAGCGGAGTAGGCGTTTAAACTTTCGCGAACGTCGTTGCAGTGTTCTCCGAAAATGACGGAGCACGCCAGCTGTGCGCACGCGCAGTATTGCACAGTTCCAAGCCGGCGTTTTGACGTTTCCTCTTAGCTGGACGCACGTTTCTGCATGCTGGGGGGTTTTTGGCGGAGAGGAGAGGAGAGCAGGGGAGGGGGGGGGGCAGATAGTAATAGAGAGGTAAGAATAATTTTAAAAAACCTGAGTGACAAATCGCAAGTAGACAGAAGGAGCAAAGATGAAAGTCAACACTTATGAGCAGAGAAAAAGCTTACAGCACCTGGTATTCCCAGGCGGTCTCCCATCCAAGTACTAACCAGGCCCGACCCTGCTTAGCTTCCGAGATCAGACGAGATCGGGCGTTCTCAGGGTGGTATGGCCGTAAGCGAGAGACGATGTTTAAAATGGCCCTTTTATACAAGACGCTCACAAAGTGATTATACAGAGGACAAACCTCTAAGTCGTTCACGAAATGATCTAATCGCGTCTTAGGAAATGCCTTTGCTGTTTTTCATTTGCCCTAACCTGTTACTTTCAGTAATGTGGCAAGTGCTTATTTAGCTGTGTAGCTGGATGACTGAGAGGAACTGAATTACTGCAAAAATCATATAAAGTTTTTTCTCTCTCGGAGGAATAATTATGCAACGTTTCTCTCCATGGGGCATTTATAGGTATACGGCTGTATGGCTAGGTGAACTATGGTGAGTTCCTTCAACAACATAAAGCCTGGTTTATACTTGACGCGCCGCGAGAGTCCGCGCGGCGAAAATGACGTAATCGCTGAGGCTCTGCCAGTGCGCGAGGTCGTGCACCTCTCGAATGTTGTAACTTCGCGCGCCGCGCTTCAGCGCGATCGACAAAGTCATGTTTGCAGGTTTCATACGCCTAAACAAGGTGGAATTAAAGCACTTGTACGGCACTTTCAAGGTCCATTTCAATATTTTCCAGCACGATAAACATAATTAAGTTAAATATTAATACATATACTCGAAATGATTTGAAATAATTCGCTTTACACCGCTCGCGCAGGGTCGCGCGAGGTGGGCGCGAGCGGAGTAGGCGTTTAAACTTTCGCGAACGTCGTTGCAGTGTTCTCCGAAAATGACGGAGCACGCCAGCTGTGCGCACGCGCAGTATTGCACAGTTCCAAGCCGGCGTTTTGACGTTTCCTCTTAGCTGGACGCACGTTTCTGCATGCTGGGGGGTTTTTGGCGGAGAGGAGAGGAGAGCAGGGGAGGGGGGGGGGGGGCAGATAGTAATAGAGAGGTAAGAATAATTTTAAAAAACCTGAGTGACAAATCGCAAGTAGACAGAAGGAGCAAAGATGAAAGTCAACACTTATGAGCAGAGAAAAAGCTTACAGCACCTGGTATTCCCAGGCGGTCTCCCATCCAAGTACTAACCAGGCCCGACCCTGCTTAGCTTCCGAGATCAGACGAGATCGGGCGTTCTCAGGGTGGTATGGCCGTAAGCGAGAGACGATGTTTAAAATGGCCCTTTTATACAAGACGCTCACAAAGTGATTATACAGAGGACAAACCTCTAAGTCGTTCACGAAATGATCTAATCGCGTCTTAGGAAATGCCTTTGCTGTTTTTCATTTGCCCTAACCTGTTACTTTCAGTAATGTGGCAAGTGCTTATTTAGCTGTGTAGCTGGATGACTGAGAGGAACTGAATTACTGCAAAAATCATATAAAGTTTTTTCTCTCTCGGAGGAATAATTATGCAACGTTTCTCTCCATGGGGCATTTATAGGTATACGGCTGTATGGCTAGGTGAACTATGGTGAGTTCCTTCAACAACATAAAGCCTGGTTTATACTTGACGCGCCGCGAGAGTCCGCGCGGCGAAAATGACGTAATCGCTGAGGCTCTGCCAGTGCGCGAGGTCGTGCACCTCTCGAATGTTGTAACTTCGCGCGCCGCGCTTCAGCGCGATCGACAAAGTCATGTTTGCAGGTTTCATACGCCTAAACAAGGTGGAATTAAAGCACTTGTACGGCACTTTCAAGGTCCATTTCAATATTTTCCAGCACGATAAACATAATTAAGTTAAATATTAATACATATACTCGAAATGATTTGAAATAATTCGCTTTACACCGCTCGCGCAGGGTCGCGCGAGGTGGGCGCGAGCGGAGTAGGCGTTTAAACTTTCGCGAACGTCGTTGCAGTGTTCTCCGAAAATGACGGAGCACGCCAGCTGTGCGCACGCGCAGTATTGCACAGTTCCAAGCCGGCGTTTTGACGTTTCCTCTTAGCTGGACGCACGTTTCTGCATGCTGGGGGGTTTTTGGCGGAGAGGAGAGGAGAGCAGGGGAGGGGGGGGGGGGGCAGATAGTAATAGAGAGGTAAGAATAATTTTAAAAAACCTGAGTGACAAATCGCAAGTAGACAGAAGGAGCAAAGATGAAAGTCAACACTTATGAGCAGAGAAAAAGCTTACAGCACCTGGTATTCCCAGGCGGTCTCCCATCCAAGTACTAACCAGGCCCGACCCTGCTTAGCTTCCGAGATCAGACGAGATCGGGCGTTCTCAGGGTGGTATGGCCGTAAGCGAGAGACGATGTTTAAAATGGCCCTTTTATACAAGACGCTCACAAAGTGATTATACAGAGGACAAACCTCTAAGTCGTTCACGAAATGATCTAATCGCGTCTTAGGAAATGCCTTTGCTGTTTTTCATTTGCCCTAACCTGTTACTTTCAGTAATGTGGCAAGTGCTTATTTAGCTGTGTAGCTGGATGACTGAGAGGAACTGAATTACTGCAAAAATCATATAAAGTTTTTTCTCTCTCGGAGGAATAATTATGCAACGTTTCTCTGCATGGGGCATTTATAGGTATACGGCTGTATGGCTAGGTGAACTATGGTGAGTTCCTTCAACAACATAAAGCCTGGTTTATACTTGACGCGCCGCGAGAGTCCGCGCGGCGAAAATGACGTAATCGCTGAGGCTCTGCCAGTGCGCGAGGTCGTGCACCTCTCGAATGTTGTAACTTCGCGCGCCGCGCTTCAGCGCGATCGACAAAGTCATGTTTGCAGGTTTCATACGCCTAAACAAGGTGGAATTAAAGCACTTGTACGGCACTTTCAAGGTCCATTTCAATATTTTCCAGCACGATAAACATAATTAAGTTAAATATTAATACATATACTCGAAATGATTTGAAATAATTCGCTTTACACCGCTCGCGCAGGGTCGCGCGAGGTGGGCGCGAGCGGAGTAGGCGTTTAAACTTTCGCGAACGTCGTTGCAGTGTTCTCCGAAAATGACGGAGCACGCCAGCTGTGCGCACGCGCAGTATTGCACAGTTCCAAGCCGGCGTTTTGACGTTTCCTCTTAGCTGGACGCACGTTTCTGCATGCTGGGGGGTTTTTGGCGGAGAGGAGAGGAGAGCAGGGGAGGGGGGGGGGGGGGCAGATAGTAATAGAGAGGTAAGAATAATTTTAAAAAACCTGAGTGACAAATCGCAAGTAGACAGAAGGAGCAAAGATGAAAGTCAACACTTATGAGCAGAGAAAAAGCTTACAGCACCTGGTATTCCCAGGCGGTCTCCCATCCAAGTACTAACCAGGCCCGACCCTGCTTAGCTTCCGAGATCAGACGAGATCGGGCGTTCTCAGGGTGGTATGGCCGTAAGCGAGAGACGATGTTTAAAATGGCCCTTTTATACAAGACGCTCACAAAGTGATTATACAGAGGACAAACCTCTAAGTCGTTCACGAAATGATCTAATCGCGTCTTAGGAAATGCCTTTGCTGTTTTTCATTTGCCCTAACCTGTTACTTTCAGTAATGTGGCAAGTGCTTATTTAGCTGTGTAGCTGGATGACTGAGAGGAACTGAATTACTGCAAAAATCATATAAAGTTTTTTCTCTCTCGGAGGAATAATTATGCAACGTTTCTCTCCATGGGGCATTTATAGGTATACGGCTGTATGGCTAGGTGAACTATGGTGAGTTCCTTCAACAACATAAAGCCTGGTTTATACTTGACGCGCCGCGAGAGTCCGCGCGGCGAAAATGACGTAATCGCTGAGGCTCTGCCAGTGCGCGAGGTCGTGCACCTCTCGAATGTTGTAACTTCGCGCGCCGCGCTTCAGCGCGATCGACAAAGTCATGTTTGCAGGTTTCATACGCCTAAACAAGGTGGAATTAAAGCACTTGTACGGCACTTTCAAGGTCCATTTCAATATTTTCCAGCACGATAAACATAATTAAGTTAAATATTAATACATATACTCGAAATGATTTGAAATAATTCGCTTTACACCGCTCGCGCAGGGTCGCGCGAGGTGGGCGCGAGCGGAGTAGGCGTTTAAACTTTCGCGAACGTCGTTGCAGTGTTCTCCGAAAATGACGGAGCACGCCAGCTGTGCGCACGCGCAGTATTGCACAGTTCCAAGCCGGCGTTTTGACGTTTCCTCTTAGCTGGTGTGGTGGAAATTTGGTGATTTCCATTTAGATCAGGCTTTCTTAGTATACGTTAAACACATTAGAAATAAGGTTTTTGCATATGTGTGTTAATCAAAGCACTAAAGTCATTCTGGTGACTTTAGTAGGCCTCAGAGATGTGTTTATGTGTGCCTGTCTGGGACATTTAATCTGATGTTCCTCTGGATGTTCCTAAACTGACCTCGCTGGAGACGCATAATCTCAGCGTGGAAAGGACTACGGCGACACTCAGTCTGCCATGCCATCACGAGGATGCTGAGCAGGGAGGGGGCACGCATCATATGCATCTGTCAAATCAGAGTTAATCACTCCTTACTTTGTCCAATCATATTTAGTTAATAACCGTGTGTTCACCTCGTGGACACCGTGTGTATTGATGATCAAGGGTATAAAGGATGAGAGTTCGGATTGGGGAATTAGCTCTCTCTGACAGACACTTGGGTGTTTGTAACTGAGATCTCAATTATTTTAATCCACGGTATGTTTTAATAAATCATTGTACTTATTATCTAACCCAACTGCTTCTGACTTATTTTGTACTCACCATTGAAGGGTTTCAGAATTTCTAAGACATTTTGGCACCCCAGATGGGACTCCACGACTGAGGACGGCACACCTGAGGGAGAGACTAAGCGCTTAGCTCCTGAAGGCCTTACTTCAGTCAGCCAACGACAAATTCCGTTGAGCGGGACTCGCAGGTGTGTGTGCCTCCTCGGCGTCGGAGTTTTCCCAGGAACAGACGAACATTTAAGTTAACTAAACCCTGGTGAGTACAAAGTGTTGATATAAACTTATTGCAGAGGTTGGGACTTCTCTCCTGGTGCGTGTATACACGGTTATGGTTATCGGGCGGGGTAACTGAATGATTAAGTGTTTCACCCTCGGCTAGGAGTCGAGGAGCAGAGTATCAGGGAGAGTGAGAGTCAGGCTCTGCGTGAGTGTGTGCGTTGTGTGAGGGAGTGTTGTTATTTTTTTCTCCCCAGAAGCAGCAAAATGGGCGGATGTGGTAGTAGTCATACTGACAGGGAGGTCAGTGAGATACTGCACGCACATCCTAGAATAAGGTACATGAAAGAACGCTATGGGTCCGAAAGTTTAAAACAATTTCACATGTGGGTAAAGAAATGTGATTTCCCAGAGGGAGGGAGTTTTAACATGAACCGAATTGCAGCATTAAAACGAAGTCTGATAAAAGAACAATATGATGGGTTTAAGGTAAACTGGGAAGCTTTTGACCTGTGGGAGAGGGAGGCGAAACGGCGGGATTATAGATTGCAAACACAAACTAAATATGAAGTTCAACGGGAACTTAAGAATCTCCAGTCTGTTGAGTGTGTTGCAGATCCAGACCTGGACGGATGTCCCAGGCGACCCCCAACCGCCCTGACGGCCCCACCCAACCCCACCGACGTCAAGCCCCAGGAACCAGTCAGACAAAACAAGCCTCCTCCAGCACGTCCAATCAGCCCAGTGGCTATGCACACAAGATCGCGAGACGGGCAAGACACAACTGCCGGACCAAGCCAAGGACGGATGGTCCACGTCAGCGAGTCGCCCCTGTCTCCTCCTCCGGAAACAACCAAGGATCAGGTGATGTGCCCAATGGTAGAGGTGGCTGGTCAGGATGGGCCTATGCTTGTTATGAGAACATGGACTGTTGCAGATTTACAGGAAGTGGTGAAGCAGTTCAAGCTCCCTGGTGACATTGGGGGGCGTAAGTTTGCACATGAACTGGACATGTTTTGCCGTGAGTTCAGGCCGACGTCACATGAGCTGCGACGACTCCTGGGCCTGAAACTGGGAGTAGAGGTTACAAAGATCCAGATGGACTGGTCAGTCAAGAACATTCAGTTGGTCAACAGTGAGTGGTCACATGAAGGTAACGAACCGTATCGGACAATGTTACATGAACTATGTGCAGCAATACGGGATGCCTTTCCCCTTGTTATGGATTTAACCAAAATAGCTATTTGTAAACAAAATGACTCAGAGACTGTGCAGGAGTACCTGTATCGACTCACCCAGGTGCATGATGCTCACTGCGGCATGGACAAGCCCGACAGGATGGACAACGGGCCAATCACACCCTATGAAGCTCATTTGCGGAATGCTTTCATCAATGGACTGAAGCCGGAGATTTCCGAGAAGCTCAAGGACACTTGCATCACGTGGGAGACAGCCAAGATGGAGGTGATTGTGCAACATGCTATCCACGCGGAAAAGCGACGGAAGACGGTGAGTGCCTGGAAGCAAGACAAAGAACCGCGGCAAACACAACTTTCCATGGTTCGAGTGGTGAGGGGCGATGAAAAAGGTAACTATGCAGGAGGCAAAAGCTGGAAGGGGCAGAAGAGGACTAAAAAGGTGAAGAACCGCAGGAGAGATGATGACGACAACGCTTGTTACATCTGTGGAGAAGACGGACACTGGTCAAAGGAGTGTCCACAAAGACAGGATAAGCGGGAGAAGCAAGGTCGGCAAAGTCATGGTGGGGACTGATGGTCGGAGGGGTCAACTGGTGATGTCCTGAAGGGTCAGGTAAGACACAATTTTTTTTTTCCTTTATTATATATAAAAAAAAAAAAAAAAAAATTATATACATATTATTCTGCAACTGGGCTATGCAAATAATGATGAACTGTCGTATGGGGAATATATGCTGTTCTATGAGACAAGTGCTGCTGCTGAGCGGTTATGTTTTTTGGGGTTAACTTGGGCAGAGCAGGTTAGGTTTCAAACAGTAAACGGTGTGGCTGAGGCAGGGTTTGTGTGCGCATGGCTGTGGGAGTGGGTGTGATGGTGTGCGGTACAGTCCGTCAATGGACGGGTTTTTCTAAACCACTGATTTGGGAGGTCAGAGTGAGCAGGGGAGTGCAGCTGTATCTGGGCGAGTTGCCAACATTCCAATGTCCAAAGATAAGAGGGTGTGTGTGTGACTGAAGGGAGTCCCACAGACTCTGTGGTCCCAGGGGAGTGTGACTTAGAGAAACACATCTAGGTCAGACCGTAGGCCTTGCAAACCACAGTACCCCTTGAAGCGGTCAAGGGGATACGACCAGTCTTTGAGACATTGGGAAAGGGGGGGGTAATTGTTCCATATGCTAATTCACCAGTGGGAGTTCCAATTTTTTTCCTGAGTGAAAATTTAGGGAGCCTGGTGTACCGAGGAGTGGAGGTTGTTAAAAGCTCTCCAGGCGGTAAAATTTAGATGTGGTAGCAGGAGCCCCGTTGGTACCGAATCCCTTAACAGTTCTGTCACAAGTCTCACCTGACAGTAAGTGGGTTTTTTGTTGATTTGGCTAATGCCTTCTTTTCTGTACCGGCACATGCAAACTCACAGCTTTGGTTTGCTTTTAAGGTTGATGGTCAACCATACACTTTCACTCACCTAAGCTAAGGCTGTCGACAGGCCTTTAATGCATTTAAAAACAAGCGTTGCACACATCCTTAACATTGGGCCTGGCTAACTCTGTATTTCTGTTTGTCCAAACAGCAGATGATAAGCGGCGACTGAGATCTATTCCCCAATGCCAGACCTGAGGGAGGTCTGGAGCTATTTGTGGACGGATCGGCATCACGTAATCCAGCAACAGAGAAAAACTGTGTGGGTTATGCAGGGGTTTCGCAACACAGCACTGTTGAACCTGGACCACTGTCAGGGCACCATTCGGCGCAGGCAGCTGAATTGGTGGCTCTGACTCAGGCATGCTGAGTGGTTCTAGGTAAAACAGTGGCGATTCGCACAGGCAACAGATATGCCTTTGAAGTAGTGCACGACTTCGGGGCTATCTGGACACACAGGGGGGTTCTCACTTCATTGGGGAAGTTGATCACACATCGTAAATCAATTGCTGAACTTCGTGATGCCATTCTCGTCCCGAAGCAAATAGCGGTATGTAAATGTGATGTATATATTCTGACAATAAAGTTTCTGTTTATTATGGGTAATGAACGGGCAGTCATTTTAACGGAATTGGACACCATGTACACTCTGCGTGTTGATAACACCATTGTTTTCCCAACAGCTGAGATTAGCGAGCTCCAGGAGACAGCAGCCGTCTCTGAGTTGTCTGAATGGCAGCGGGCGAGGGCGGTGGAACGGGGGGGGGCCTTGGGTTGGGCCAAACAACGAACCGTTCCTTCCTAGGAGCATGTTTTCCGGTGTATGACACACGATGATGATCATGTGTCAACAGGGGGGATGTATGATGGTTTGAGATCTTATTTGGCAGGCGGTCAAATACAGGCATCGGGAGAGAACAACCCTCTGCACCCACCACAAGCGAGTGCAATGATGCCATGTTGAATTATTATGCAAACTTGTCCTCTGTCTTGTCACAAGTTCACAGGGCGGTGAAAGAGGCGTTACCTAAGGTCCACAGCACGACCTGGAACGTGGATTCACGCTAGCCATTGCAAGAAGGTTCCAATACCTGAGCAGACGAAGAGCGGTCCTGAAGCATCCCAGCTTCTGTAGGGTGAAAGGAGGGTGTTCGGGCGCCTCAGTCGAGTGGGTGGAAGTGCAGAAAGGGCGTGACCCGCACTCCAAGCACAACGGCTGTCAAGAAGGGTCAACGATCACCCACCATGAACCCTGTGCTCTTGCTCATCCGGTGATGGAGCTCAATGGCGATTGTTGTTGATGGTTTTCTGTGTGCCTTGTTTGCTGTCACTTCTGAGGAGTTGTGTCTTGCAGGCTGCAGACACGGCGCTAAAACCTGAGGACCTCACGATGAGGACAGATGTCAAGGCCACAAATCTACCACCTGATCTTGATGCATTCACTGCCTATGATGATTATGATGATGATGATTTAGTTTAATTACTTCATTGAACAATGTTGTATTCTGTTTGTAATCAGGTGTGATTTGTTTGACCATCCATGTACTTCCTGGAAATTATGCTACGATCGAAAGCCTGTATTGGAGTGGTCTGTAGTCAATGTAATTTGTCCATAAAGGACAAAAAGGAGGGAAATGTGGTGGAAATTTGGTGATTTCCATTTAGATCAGGCTTTCTTAGTATACGTTAAACACATTAGAAATAAGGTTTTTGCATATGTGTGTTAATCAAAGCACTAAAGTCATTCTGGTGACTTTAGTAGGCCTCAGAGATGTGTTTATGTGTGCCTGTCTGGGACATTTAATCTGATGTTCCTCTGGATGTTCCTAAACTGACCTCGCTGGAGACGCATAATCTCAGCGTGGAAAGGACTACGGCGACACTCAGTCTGCCATGCCATCACGAGGATGCTGAGCAGGGAGGGGGCACGCATCATATGCATCTGTCAAATCAGAGTTAATCACTCCTTACTTTGTCCAATCATATTTAGTTAATAACCGTGTGTTCACCTCGTGGACACCGTGTGTATTGATGATCAAGGGTATAAAGGATGAGAGTTCGGATTGGGGAATTAGCTCTCTCTGACAGACACTTGGGTGTTTGTAACTGAGATCTCAATTATTTTAATCCACGGTATGTTTTAATAAATCATTGTACTTATTATCTAACCCAACTGCTTCTGACTTATTTTGTACTCACCATTGAAGGGTTTCAGAATTTCTAAGACACTGGACGCACGTTTCTGCATGCTGGGGGGTTTTTGGCGGAGAGGAGAGGAGAGCAGGGGAGGGGGGGGGGGGGGGCAGATAGTAATAGAGAGGTAAGAATAATTTTAAAAAACCTGAGTGACAAATCGCAAGTAGACAGAAGGAGCAAAGATGAAAGTCAACACTTATGAGCAGAGAAAAAGCTTACAGCACCTGGTATTCCCAGGCGGTCTCCCATCCAAGTACTAACCAGGCCCGACCCTGCTTAGCTTCCGAGATCAGACGAGATCGGGCGTTCTCAGGGTGGTATGGCCGTAAGCGAGAGACGATGTTTAAAATGGCCCTTTTATACAAGACGCTCACAAAGTGATTATACAGAGGACAAACCTCTAAGTCGTTCACGAAATGATCTAATCGCGTCTTAGGAAATGCCTTTGCTGTTTTTCATTTGCCCTAACCTGTTACTTTCAGTAATGTGGCAAGTGCTTATTTAGCTGTGTAGCTGGATGACTGAGAGGAACTGAATTACTGCAAAAATCATATAAAGTTTTTTCTCTCTCGGAGGAATAATTATGCAACGTTTCTCTCCATGGGGCATTTATAGGTATACGGCTGTATGGCTAGGTGAACTATGGTGAGTTCCTTCAACAACATAAAGCCTGGTTTATACTTGACGCGCCGCGAGAGTCCGCGCGGCGAAAATGACGTAATCGCTGAGGCTCTGCCAGTGCGCGAGGTCGTGCACCTCTCGAATGTTGTAACTTCGCGCGCCGCGCTTCAGCGCGATCGACAAAGTCATGTTTGCAGGTTTCATACGCCTAAACAAGGTGGAATTAAAGCACTTGTACGGCACTTTCAAGGTCCATTTCAATATTTTCCAGCACGATAAACATAATTAAGTTAAATATTAATACATATACTCGAAATGATTTGAAATAATTCGCTTTACACCGCTCGCGCAGGGTCGCGCGAGGTGGGCGCGAGCGGAGTAGGCGTTTAAACTTTCGCGAACGTCGTTGCAGTGTTCTCCGAAAATGACGGAGCACGCCAGCTGTGCGCACGCGCAGTATTGCACAGTTCCAAGCCGGCGTTTTGACGTTTCCTCTTAGCTGGACGCACGTTTCTGCATGCTGGGGGGTTTTTGGCGGAGAGGAGAGGAGAGCAGGGGAGGGGGGGGGGGGGCAGATAGTAATAGAGAGGTAAGAATAATTTTAAAAAACCTGAGTGACAAATCGCAAGTAGACAGAAGGAGCAAAGATGAAAGTCAACACTTATGAGCAGAGAAAAAGCTTACAGCACCTGGTATTCCCAGGCGGTCTCCCATCCAAGTACTAACCAGGCCCAACCCTGCTTAGCTTCCGAGATCAGACGAGATCGGGCGTTCTCAGGGTGGTATGGCCGTAAGCGAGAGACGATGTTTAAAATGGCCCTTTTATACAAGACGCTCACAAAGTGATTATACAGAGGACAAACCTCTAAGTCGTTCACGAAATGATCTAATCGCGTCTTAGGAAATGCCTTTGCTGTTTTTCATTTGCCCTAACCTGTTACTTTCAGTAATGTGGCAAGTGCTTATTTAGCTGTGTAGCTGGATGACTGAGAGGAACTGAATTACTGCAAAAATCATATAAAGTTTTTTCTCTCTCGGAGGAATAATTATGCAACGTTTCTCTCCATGGGGCATTTATAGGTATACGGCTGTATGGCTAGGTGAACTATGGTGAGTTCCTTCAACAACATAAAGCCTGGTTTATACTTGACGCGCCGCGAGAGTCCGCGCGGCGAAAATGACGTAATCGCTGAGGCTCTGCCAGTGCGCGAGGTCGTGCACCTCTCGAATGTTGTAACTTCGCGCGCCGCGCTTCAGCGCGATCGACAAAGTCATGTTTGCAGGTTTCATACGCCTAAACAAGGTGGAATTAAAGCACTTGTACGGCACTTTCAAGGTCCATTTCAATATTTTCCAGCACGATAAACATAATTAAGTTAAATATTAATACATATACTCGAAATGATTTGAAATAATTCGCTTTACACCGCTCGCGCAGGGTCGCGCGAGGTGGGCGCGAGCGGAGTAGGCGTTTAAACTTTCGCGAACGTCGTTGCAGTGTTCTCCGAAAATGACGGAGCACGCCAGCTGTGCGCACGCGCAGTATTGCACAGTTCCAAGCCGGCGTTTTGACGTTTCCTCTTAGCTGGACGCACGTTTCTGCATGCTGGGGGGTTTTTGGCGGAGAGGAGAGGAGAGCAGGGGAGGGGGGGGGGGGGCAGATAGTAATAGAGAGGTAAGAATAATTTTAAAAAACCTGAGTGACAAATCGCAAGTAGACAGAAGGAGCAAAGATGAAAGTCAACACTTATGAGCAGAGAAAAAGCTTACAGCACCTGGTATTCCCAGGCGGTCTCCCATCCAAGTACTAACCAGGCCCGACCCTGCTTAGCTTCCGAGATCAGACGAGATCGGGCGTTCTCAGGGTGGTATGGCCGTAAGCGAGAGACGATGTTTAAAATGGCCCTTTTATACAAGACGCTCACAAAGTGATTATACAGAGGACAAACCTCTAAGTCGTTCACGAAATGATCTAATCGCGTCTTAGGAAATGCCTTTGCTGTTTTTCATTTGCCCTAACCTGTTACTTTCAGTAATGTGGCAAGTGCTTATTTAGCTGTGTAGCTGGATGACTGAGAGGAACTGAATTACTGCAAAAATCATATAAAGTTTTTTCTCTCTCGGAGGAATAATTATGCAACGTTTCTCTCCATGGGGCATTTATAGGTATACGGCTGTATGGCTAGGTGAACTATGGTGAGTTCCTTCAACAACATAAAGCCTGGTTTATACTTGACGCGCCGCGAGAGTCCGCGCGGCGAAAATGACGTAATCGCTGAGGCTCTGCCAGTGCGCGAGGTCGTGCACCTCTCGAATGTTGTAACTTCGCGCGCCGCGCTTCAGCGCGATCGACAAAGTCATGTTTGCAGGTTTCATACGCCTAAACAAGGTGGAATTAAAGCACTTGTACGGCACTTTCAAGGTCCATTTCAATATTTTCCAGCACGATAAACATAATTAAGTTAAATATTAATACATATACTCGAAATGATTTGAAATAATTCGCTTTACACCGCTCGCGCAGGGTCGCGCGAGGTGGGCGCGAGCGGAGTAGGCGTTTAAACTTTCGCGAACGTCGTTGCAGTGTTCTCCGAAAATGACGGAGCACGCCAGCTGTGCGCACGCGCAGTATTGCACAGTTCCAAGCCGGCGTTTTGACGTTTCCTCTTAGCTGGACGCACGTTTCTGCATGCTGGGGGGTTTTTGGCGGAGAGGAGAGGAGAGCAGGGGAGGGGGGGGGGGGCAGATAGTAATAGAGAGGTAAGAATAATTTTAAAAAACCTGAGTGACAAATCGCAAGTAGACAGAAGGAGCAAAGATGAAAGTCAACACTTATGAGCAGAGAAAAAGCTTACAGCACCTGGTATTCCCAGGCGGTCTCCCATCCAAGTACTAACCAGGCCCGACCCTGCTTAGCTTCCGAGATCAGACGAGATCGGGCGTTCTCAGGGTGGTATGGCCGTAAGCGAGAGACGATGTTTAAAATGGCCCTTTTATACAAGACGCTCACAAAGTGATTATACAGAGGACAAACCTCTAAGTCGTTCACGAAATGATCTAATCGCGTCTTAGGAAATGCCTTTGCTGTTTTTCATTTGCCCTAACCTGTTACTTTCAGTAATGTGGCAAGTGCTTATTTAGCTGTGTAGCTGGATGACTGAGAGGAACTGAATTACTGCAAAAATCATATAAAGTTTTTTCTCTCTCGGAGGAATAATTATGCAACGTTTCTCTCCATGGGGCATTTATAGGTATACGGCTGTATGGCTAGGTGAACTATGGTGAGTTCCTTCAACAACATAAAGCCTGGTTTATACTTGACGCGCCGCGAGAGTCCGCGCGGCGAAAATGACGTAATCGCTGAGGCTCTGCCAGTGCGCGAGGTCGTGCACCTCTCGAATGTTGTAACTTCGCGCGCCGCGCTTCAGCGCGATCGACAAAGTCATGTTTGCAGGTTTCATACGCCTAAACAAGGTGGAATTAAAGCACTTGTACGGCACTTTCAAGGTCCATTTCAATATTTTCCAGCACGATAAACATAATTAAGTTAAATATTAATACATATACTCGAAATGATTTGAAATAATTCGCTTTACACCGCTCGCGCAGGGTCGCGCGAGGTGGGCGCGAGCGGAGTAGGCGTTTAAACTTTCGCGAACGTCGTTGCAGTGTTCTCCGAAAATGACGGAGCACGCCAGCTGTGCGCACGCGCAGTATTGCACAGTTCCAAGCCGGCGTTTTGACGTTTCCTCTTAGCTGGACGCACGTTTCTGCATGCTGGGGGGTTTTTGGCGGAGAGGAGAGGAGAGCAGGGGAGGGGGGGGGGGCAGATAGTAATAGAGAGGTAAGAATAATTTTAAAAAACCTGAGTGACAAATCGCAAGTATGTTGTGTTTGCATATCTATTTACAATAGTAATGATGTGTAACGCTATATACGGTCATGCAATACCCCTCCCCTCCTGTAGGGGGTGAGAGAAAGATAGGGAGAGAAGGGACCGTGATGTGGTAAGAATGATGGAAGAATGATGGAAGAATAAAAAGTTAGTAGACTGGAAACTTGATCTCGAATTTATTTGATACCCAAACATAACAAATTGGCGACGAGGATGAGCGCTTCGGTACCCAGCCCGCTGCCGTTTCTTTCTCACGTGGGTGAGCCGCCGATACCGTTCGTTACATGGCGGAAAATGTTTGATAACTACATGCTAGTTATAAACGCTACCGGAGATGCATGGCCGGATGCGAGACGACGTGCCGTTTTGCTTCATTGTTTGGGTTCTGAGGGACAACGGTTGTTCTACACTTTGCCGGAACAAGGTACGACTTTTGATGAAGCTATGGCTGCGCTTGAGAAACACTTTGTGCCGAAAGTTAACGTGGTTGCTTGCAGACACACGTTCAGACAACGTGTGCAACGGGCGGAGGAAACCGTGTCTCAGTATGTTGCAGCGCTGCGAGCGTTAGCAGCACCATGTTCGTTTGGGCAAATGGAGAGTGAGATGATAAGAGACCAGTTACTCTCTAACGCTTATCTCAGTACGGTAAGAGACAAGTTATTACTGGAGGATGATCTCACACTGGACAAAGCTCAAACGATCGCGTGCCAGATAGAGTCAGCAACGAAAGATGCTACATTGCTCTCATCGGCGAAACCAGTCACTACTGCATTAGTACAGGCTGTGGGTGCTACACAGGCTTGTTCTAGAAGGAAGCAAGGACTATGTTCAGGGAAATCCCTACCACACAAACAGCAAGACCACAGAAAAAATACAAAAACTGACCATCAGCCACGTAAATGCTTCAGATGTGGATCGGGTAGGCACCTGGCGAATGACAAAAACTGTCCAGCTGCTTCAGTAAAATGCAACAACTGCGGGAAAAAGGGACATTTCGCCAAGGTCTGTAAATCTGCTGTACACGAAGTGAGGGAGGTGGTCATTCCAGAGCTAGCTGTGCTCTATGTAGGTGATGTTAAACATGTGGCAGCAACATATAATAAGATCACATGCACTGCTAATATAGAAGCACCTTCAGGAAACTCCCATGCTCTAACATTAATTGTTGATACTGGAGCTTCTGTGTCAATTCTTCCAGAAAGCTTATACAAACAGTACTTTGCTAATTGCACACTCAAGGAACCTGAAGTGAAATTACTCACTTACGCTAGACAGGAGTTACCAGTGATTGGCTGTCTACCAGCTGTAGTTGACATCAAAGGTCAAAATCACAAAATTTCAACTTCATTCTACATTGTGAAAAGTGGATCACCATTATTAGGCTTAGATCTAATCAAAGCACTAAATGTCAACATTGTTGGGGACAAAGTTGAGGATATTGAAGACCACATTGTGAATACGCCACCGGTGGCCAAGCGAAAATCTACAGTATATAATCTTGACTCTGCCCCGTCTTCCACATTTGAATGTGTGAGAGGCTTCATCCACAAGGTACAAGTGGACAAATCAGTGCAACCTGTCCGCCAAAAGTTAAGGCGTTTACCACTGAGTGTACGCAAAGAGGTATCGGTAGAGCTAAAACGATTACTTCAAGAGGGCATAATTGAACGCATAGATGCATCTGAATGGGTGAGTCCCCTTGTGGTCGCAAGGAAACGGAAAGGGGGTCTCCGACTCTGCGTTGACCTACGCGAACCAAATAAAAGTGTGATTATGGACTGTTACCCTCTTCCTCATATGGAGGATTTATTTGCTGAACTGGCAGGTGCTACATATTACAGCCAGATTGATCTGAGTTCAGCTTACCATCAGCTACCTCTACACCTCGAAAGCCGCAAGCTAACTGCTTTCATAACACATGATGGACTATTCCAATTTACACGTGTTCCTTTTGGCCTCGCATCAGCTCCATCTGCTTTTCAAAAAATGATGGAAACAATCCTGAAGGTTCTTCCAGGTGTACAGAACTATCTAGATGATATTATAGTCTATGGCTCTTCAAAGGAAGTTCATGATGGGAATCTGCAAATGGTTCTACAACGTCTCAAAAATGCTGGCCTTCGGATTAATTCTGACAAAAGCTCGTTTAGTCAAACAAGCATTACGTTCCTAGGACACGTCATTTCTAAAGAGGGTTTACGCCCAAGTTCAGACCATCTAACTGCTATTGCTGATGCTCCGGTTCCCAAAGACATGGCAGCACTACGTTCCTTCCTGGGTTTAACATCCTGGTTCAGTAGATTTCTGTCTAATTATGCTACTCTAGTGGAACCACTGCGAGAGCTCCTCAGGGCAAACACACAAGCCGGGCTACAGTGGAATGAGGAAGCAGAGGAAAGCTTCAACAATCTGAAATCAATGCTTCTGAAAAGTCCTGCACTTTCCATCTACAACCCCAAATTACCAACTTTCGTTACCACAGATGCCTCAGATTATGGCTTAGGAGCTGTGCTAACGCAGCTGCATGACGATAGTAGTGAACGCATTGTTGCATTTGCTTCACGCACATTGTCGACTGCGGAGAGGAAGTACTCCACCACTGAAAAAGAGGCTCTAGCTTGTGTCTGGGCAGTGGAGCGATGGAGAACTTATGTGTGGGGACAGAGGTTCACGTTACGTACCGACCACCAAGCTCTTACAACTCTCCTCAATACCAAAGGTATGAATAGGGCTGGTATGAGGATTGCAAGATGGTCAGCAAGACTCATGTGTTTTCAGTACGATGTGCAGTACCGCCCTGGTAGCCTCAATGTCATGGCTGATGCTCTCTCACGTGTTCCTCTCAACCACTCCAGCGTAGAAGAGGAGTTGGAACACGATTTGTTCACAGAGATAGCAGAGATCTCACCACTCCTAGCGGCACTTCCCATGGCTGACTTCAAGGCGGAATGTGAAGATTGTCCTGAATTATCACAAGTACGGAAGGTCATTCACTCAAGATGGCCAAAAGTGAAAAAAGCTCTTCCAAGTGAGCTACAGCCATACTTCTTGGTGCGACATGAACTGGCTGTGGACACGCCATTGATCTTTCGAGGTACACGCCTGGTTGTACCTAAAGCCCTCAGAGACAGAATTGTGCACTTGGCGCACGAAGGTCATCAAGGGGTTGTTCGCACAAAGCAGCGCCTTAGAGAACTTTACTGGTGGCCGCGCATGGATGGACTAATACATGAGGTCATTTCGTCTTGCACAGTTTGTCAGTCATGTGACAAAACAGCCCATGCTGCTCCTGCACCAATGCAGCCTGTTGAATTTCCAGAAGGCCCGTTCCAGCATGTGGCTGTCGATATCGTGGGTCCGTTTGAACGTGGGGCTAATGACTGTAGATTTGCTATCACCCTGGTAGATTATTTCAGTAAATGGCCAGAAGTAGGTTTTTCGACAAATGCGAATACTGACACTGTCATTGCATTCCTGACTTCTATTTTTGCACGTGAAGGAAACCCTTGTGTCATTACTACAGACAATGGTTCACAGTTCGCGTCCTCTGTTTTTGCTGAGTTTTTGAGAGAACGGAACATCAAACACATTAGAGCAAGTGTTTACCATCCGCAGGCCAACGGTTCTGTGGAACGCTTTAACAGAGTTCTCAAGGACTGTATTCAAGCGGCGCAGATAACCCAACTACCATGGAAGCCTGCAGTGACTAACATGCTCCACAATTACCGAGCCACAGCTCATGCGACGACTGGTCAATCTCCTTTTCAACTTCTGAGAGGCAGGCCCATGCGAACGAAATTACACGTCCTACCACCAGCGGTAGATGAAGAGAGGTATGCTCGGGTCGCTGCCAGGGTGGCCTTACGACAGTCCAAGAGTAAGCATTACACTGACAAGAGAAGAGGTGCACGACCTCCGAACCTCAAAGTGGGCGACAAGGTGCGAGTACGGAAGCCTTTTCATGTGGGAAAAGGAGAGCGGCAATACACTGAGCCCTTGTCTGTGCAACAGCAGACTGGATTAAGCACTTTTATACTGAGTGATGGTAGACGGTGGAATGCTTCACGTCTTTCTCGCTGCCCCGAGAACGCGGTGAGGTCATCAGAAGATGCTATAACGGAAGAAACTGTTACAGAGACTCTGAAAAGAGACAACACTCAGAGAGTGAGACAACCACCAACTTGGACTAAAGACTATGTGCTGACATAGTACCATTAAGAAGATATGTAAAGGGTGTAGGCGGATCGCTGCCCTGAAAAAAAAAAAAGAGTTTGTCATTACTAA
This sequence comes from Brachyhypopomus gauderio, assembly GCF_052324685.1. NCBI lineage: Eukaryota > Metazoa > Chordata > Actinopteri > Gymnotiformes > Hypopomidae > Brachyhypopomus > Brachyhypopomus gauderio. The sequence continues at coordinate 8,633,494 of NC_135224.1, forward strand.
AAGCTTTAGTGAATGTTTCTGAATATGCTTATTGATAGGTTCAGTTATAACCGTTCTTATAGTGTATTAACATTCTTCAGTGAGTGGGTTCTACAAGAGCTATTTGTTCACAGTTATTACTTTGATTGTACAAGCCAGGAAAAGTTATGCCTGAGGTTTTCATGTTCTATGCAGTAGGTCAATACGGGAACGAAGCTCATAATGACATGGTAAATCTTTTATGAGTAACAGGGGAGATGTTGTGTTTGCATATCTATTTACAATAGTAATGATGTGTAACGCTATATACGGTCATGCAATACCCCTCCCCTCCTGTAGGGGGTGAGAGAAAGATAGGGAGAGAAGGGACCGTGATGTGGTAAGAATGATGGAAGAATGATGGAAGAATAAAAAGTTAGTAGACTGGAAACTTGATCTCGAATTTATTTGATACCCAAACATAACAAAGTAGACAGAAGGAGCAAAGATGAAAGTCAACACTTATGAGCAGAGAAAAAGCTTACAGCACCTGGTATTCAACACACCAATCATTGAGCGCGAAGCCACGCTCAACCCACCAATCATTGAGGATGCTCTGCTTAACCGCCCAATCGGCATCGCCGCCGTCACTTAGCCGTAAGCCACCGTCTATTCAGCCCGGTAAGTCTAATCTTTTTAAATCTTTAACTGTACTTTGTATATATTTTAGCGTGCGTTAAACTATAATGTGCGCGTCAATATATGCCCACGAAGTAGTAATTCATTCGTCGCTACATGCGTATATTTTATATACGCTCAGTAATATTACCGTTATCTGATTTATGCACATTCTGTCACTTTCATTAGATTAGCTAATAATTTTCGTCATCATTAACTTTTTACTTAACGCGAATCTCATGATTTTCAGTCTATTTTGATCTTAGTTGCCTCGGTTACCTCACAACACTTATTTGCACACATTAGGTCTTAGTTTTCTTATTTACAGTACTATATTATTGTATTGTGTATTTAATTCCTGACTTTCTTTGCATTGCTGCTGTAATAATTGACTTTCCCCCAGGGATTAATAAAGCTATCTATCTATCTATCTATCTATCTATCTATCTATCTATCTATCTATCTATCTATCTATCTATCTATCTATCTATCTATCTAACACACAAACAAACAAACAAACATTTATCGGTCTCCCTCTCTATTAAACCAGGGAGATAAACCAGAATGAAATAGAATTTTGTATAGCCACATATTGGAAAGATGAATACATACATGTTTATATTGTATGTTTTGTTAGGGTAAACATGGAGAAGAAGGTTCACGAGTGCACTGTTTGCAACAAGACTTTCACTGGGAAGTCTAACCTCATTAGACACATGAAGCTTCATGTTCCAAAAGAGAATGAGTGTGATGTGTGTGGTAAAAGCTTCACTTTTAAACAACAGTTGGCCTCCCACCTGAAGCAACATCAGTATCCACACATTCCTCTCTATAGACAGGGAGAGGCCAAGCTGCTGTGCTCACATGCTGGACGTTCATCGTGTTGCTGGTAAAAGGCGTGGTGAGAAGCGGAGGTAAGAAGCACTTAATTTCACATGCTAAAAAGATGGAAATATAAAGCACTTTTGTGTATGGACATAAATCACACTGACACTTGTCACATGTATGTTATATATTTGCAGGTTAGATGAGCTGGTGAAGCGGCCCTAGCCTGCTGCGACCACACCCATACCGCCCAGAGTGTCTGCAGCACCCGTACTCCTGGTGGTTCCTGCACAATCACAGGCTACCTATGCCATCATGCAGTGAAGGTGGCATTCGCATCGCTCCTGTAGCGCCACCCCCTGCGCTGCCCTCCAGACCCAGCAAACCTTATAAATCCACGAGACCATGTGGGGCCTGCAAATTACACCAATGTGGTGGGCAGCATAAGAGGTACACACCGCCCATGAACTCTGTTGCTGGAAGCAGCCAGAAAATATTCACCTACTGCCCGGCGACTAGGAAATCAACCACTTCTGGTTTTGAGGGTGTTGTGTATGAAAGCTTTGAACACTTCAAAAATGTTGTTGATGAGGAATTATTAAAGAGGTAGGTGAATTAGAAAGCAACACGTATTATTATACTTGTTAATGCCATTAATAAAAAAAATAGTTTCTACTCTTGGTGTTTGTAAATCTGTTATTTCCAGTATTTACATTTGTAAGGGTATACGAGGTTGCTGATCTTTAATTTGTTGTATGCCAGGTGCAATAATGATTTTTCAGCTTCTTAATTAATACAACATATGCCTAATAATATCACAGGTGAAGAGGACAGAATATCTAAGTGAAAAGGTTCTTAAATAAGAAATGAATTATATTTAAAAAAATAATGCTGGAATTATGTGCAAAGTGCCACAAACGCACCTCACACAGGTAAAAACCCACACAGACACACAGTCATGTATCAAAGTTTTTCCAATGTTTAATATGAACAGAATGGTTCTTATACCACACACACACACACACACACACACACACACACACACACACACACACACACACAGGTGTTCTGCTGAGACAATTGGCCACAATGTGCCAGCTTTGCCAGGAAGGCATTAAAAAAATAGGACAGTTGGATAACATGATTAAATACATTGAGACATAAAACATGATAAAATCTTACATGCCATGTTCATAACTGTTTCAGTAAGTAAGTATATATATGAAATGTCACTGGCTTGTTCCTTAGAGACAATGTTTTTGGAATTTTTAATCTAAATATTCCAATATTTAGATTTCTACATCTGAAACGTATGTAAATGAGCACGATATAACATACTTTGTATATGGAAACAAATTTTAAATAACTCATAAAAAAGCTTTGTGTAGTCTGAAGGTTACGTAGTATTACAGTGAAGTAGCACTGCAGCATCCATTGAATTTTGACTGTAATATACACTTGGAGATTCCGCAAAACTCCCGGATGATCGATCATGATCAGGTTGAGCGATAGGGACTTGGGGGGGTCATTGGCCATTCCCAGGCGGTCTCCCATCCAAGTACTAACCAGGCCCGACTCTGCTTAGCTTCCGAGATCAGACGAGATCGGGCGTTCTCAGGGTGGTATGGCCGTAAGCGAGAGACGAGGTTTAAAATGGCCCTTTTATACAAGACGCTCATAAAGTGATTACACAGAGGACAAAGCTCTAAGTCGTTCACGAAATGATCTAATCGCGTCTTAGGAAATGCCTTTGCTGTTTTTCATTTGCCCTAACCTGTTACTTTCAGCAATGTGGCAATATTTAGCTGTGTAGCTGGATGATTTGCCCTAACCTGTTACTTTCAGCAATGTGGCAATATTTAGCTGTGTAGCTGGATGACTGAGAGGAACTGAATTACTGCAAAAATCATATAAAGTTTTTTCTCTCTCGGAGGAATAATTATGCAACGTTTCTCTGCATGGGGCATTTATAGGTATACGGCTGTATGGCTAGGTGAACTATGGTGAGTTCCTTTAACAACATAAGGTGGAACTAGCATCATACCATCACAGCCCTGGGTTAACTCTCATATCTTAAATCAACCTAATTAATGCATGGGGACATGTGGGCTCCTGTCAACAAAAACAGCAAGACTAAGAATCGTATAGACCAATTCATAGTGATGCGCAGATGTTGGTGTTGGAATTGTCATTGATCCAATGTGTGGATGCCATTTCTTCAACAGCTAACTGAATTAACCAAATACACAATACATCAAAGTATTGTGTGTTAAATATTTTTCTACTGTTATCCTTAAAGAATGATGATACCCAGCCCTTTAGATTTACTGAGGTTCTTCAAAAATAAAACCACCTATTCCCTCCATCATTAAATTACCTCTAAACGATGGAGGCCGCCACCTAACACGTCCTCAGTTAATTGGGGTTAATGGAGCTAATCAGCAAACACACGTTTCTGACACACACGTTTATGACTCACCATTTAGCCAGGAACTTGTGGAGAAGTATAGTAAGTATTGCACTAAAACAGCAAGATCAATGTACGTCCATACTTCCTTTATGGGTATATGGGAAGCAGGTTGGTAGCATTTCTGCTATTGAATCCTGATGTCATTCTCAACAAAATGCTATAAAAATATATATTCAGAGAACTTTCAGATAGAATTTTCACTGTATTTAGTATTTAAAAAGTGGTATCAATCGTTTATATTTAGGTAACCTACTTGTTAGCTAATTGTAGCTGGCTACTGTTTGCAATATCTATACAAAAAAAACCGCTATTGACATTCATTATACTACTTCCATATGATATCTAATATTAAGCCTTGGAATGGTTGATTCAGCTTTCTTCACGGAAGCTTTTTAACACATTTAGGTTTGCCCATATTTCATGGGCACTGAGATTGTAATCAAAACGACTATCCAATCGAGCAATGAATTTATTTTTCTTCACATAATGAAACAGACATACTGACACCTAGTGACTTGGATGTTTCAGAGATTCTGTTAAATATATTGTAAACCTGATTGCCTCCAAGTGGCGAACATTGAGAATAAATTGGGGTCAGTCCACACAATGAAAAACAGTAAAAATACAGAGACACACATAACCACACACCAAGCAGATAAACACAACTATTTTGTGAACAGGATGATAGATCTATAAGAGGAATTGTAATATGTTTTCTCATCCCCACCCCTTTATATAGTATTAAAATATTAAAATAAAGGCTGAATTATTCCTGAATAAGATAAACCGCTTTACTTTATCTGACTACTAACTACATCTTGCAAATTTTAGATAATGGCTGTTTAGATTCTAATATTCATTGTTTAGTTAACATTGGCAAGTGTGTTTGCCACGGACACACTGTGCACTTCATTTCAACATACATCCGATTTCATGAACAGAAGAATCATGAATAAAAGTCCTTTATGTGGTCCCAGTGGTTCTCTGCTCATCCCATTAGTCCAGTACCTCCAGGCAAACGCAGAATAAGGACAACTGTAGAACGGTCCTGGATCTGGTACTTGGAGAAGGTGTCGGTGTCCTCCACCAGTTGCACATCAGTGAACATTATTCTGAATGTCTGCCCTGGAAAACAAATGGAGGGATTTTATGAGCGTGAAGCAGGGGATGTTTAAAACACGGTGCTACTCGCCCATGTCCATAACCCCTGTGCTGCTACACATGCTGCGTGTTCATCACTTGTTATTTTCTGGCCACAGCACATTGTTAGTTGAGTATTTTACAACAGATTGGTCACTTTCAAGTAACACTGCTAGTAAGGCTTTGTCCGACAACTTTGCACCAGTTCGCTACGCACAACCATACACCTATGGATATTATTGTCATTCATTTCCTATTTGGTCACAATAATATCCGCATTGTGCACAAATTAAGCCTGATGCCGGAGAATAACAGAGAATGCATGCCAATTTATTCCAGCTATAGGCTTTATACCACCTTATTGCTAATGAAGAGACCAACATCGTAAGCATTTATGTTAGAGTGGATGGAAAGTATTTTTATTTCGCTTACCTTTAAGCTCCGGAAATTTCTCTGTGAGTTTCTCTTTGAAGGCCAGTACAGACGTATTGTTGAAATCTGTTTCGTTGTTTGCAACGTCTATAGTTTTCCTCTCTCCTTTAATTCCAATAACTTGAACTTGGTAAATTTTCCCCATAACGATCGAGTGCTACAGTTTAAAAACAAGAACGCCAATGTTGTGAAGTTTCACTTTCTATTGTATACCTCTCACCTGATTAGCGTTTATGCCCTTCTGATAACATGGCGTTTGAGTTTAGATAAGTCAGTTAACATACAAGCCGTTATGTCCGTGCAACCATTTAGATGCTAAATCTTTAAAAACGACATATGTTCACTGACTCTTGGATTTGAAATACATGCCTGGATGCTTTTATTACATTATTAGCAAGGTTTAATAAGCTACTGTAAGCATACACAATGCTTTTGTGGCTATTTCTTAAGAGATTACCATAGGGCTATTTCTTAAGATTATCTTATTAAGGGTTTATTTCACCTACCGTGCTTTAGTAAATAGGTAACATTTGTCAACGGTTTGATAACAGGTGTCAGGATTCCCCGTCCAACACGGCACTCCGGTTTACAAAAAAGCACGTGATTTCCCAAATCAAAACAAAAACTAACAGGCAGTTTACTGCGAGACGCTGACAGTGAGAGATTTCACGATGACTGGGGAAAAGCGTTACGATCCTAACGACTCGACCCTCAAATTTGTGTCACGAAAGGATGATATTAGTAAGTTGGAAGCTTTATTTTGATTAATTCGAAGGAAATACACGTTTTGAGCATGCACCTATACATGGTCCTATAACTTGGACCTATACATGAACTCAAAATGGAATTATGAATATCGCTTGGTGTTCTGTATGTATGTAGAATAAAACATTTCCCTGTGCTTTTAGCCCTTGATGATGACCCCGACATCCTGCGAGCAGAGATGCCGTGTGGCCATGCGGTCACGCCCGAGTCCCTCACCGCCTGGTGCCGCAGCCTGCTGGACCAGGTTGACCGTTTAATCTATCGCCATTCTGAACTTTAGAATACACTTATTCACAAATGGATTAATTCAATGACGATGTCACAGTATTAAAAGGTCTGTCCGATGAACATCCACAGTTCCATTATGATAATACAATGCAGTAAGGCTGTGAGATGCTTCCGAACTACTTTAAATTACGTAAATTACTTGTGCAAAGGATAAAAAATGATTTACCAGTTCAGAAAAAAGATTAAAAAGTCAGCGTCAGTCAGTTGTTAACCTTATTTTTGTGCACAGGGCCAGTACAAGTTCTTGTGTCCAGCTCTAAAGGATGGGACAGTCCAGAAGTGTGGCGCTGTGTGGCCGTATGTGGAGGTGCGGAGAATGGCGTTACTCACTCCAGAGGAACAGGGCCACTTTGAGGAGACCATGGCTGTACTGGCTGCTGTTGAATACTGCGAATACAACTCAGTGAGTACTTTGTATAGCACTTTGGCAATATCTGTACAGTTTTTAAAATAGTAAATACATTTCTGTCTAAAGTTTAGTAATTTGAATTGTTCTCAGTAGATGATCTTTAGGTACCAGTCCTAAAATAATAATCTAGCAAATTTTAATTGAGAAATGAAATACTGTAGAGTTAGGATTAGAGTTTAGTGGTTTTAAAGTGGTTCTTCACTTTATGAACAAGTTTCCTTTTGTAGATTACTTATCCAATTCAGTGGAATTATCTTTGTTTACTTAAACATCTCTGAAATAGCATTCCTTTGTCATTATTCAGTGACTTTGCGGTATGAGACGGAAACACAACTGGCTTTCCAATAGCCAGTATTTTTTCAAAAATTTAAGTACTCAAAAGTAATCAAGATCGCTCTAGAATATCTTACAACCACTATTAAATCAATGCAACTGTTTTTCAAGTCCATTTTTGTCAAATTATCAAGTTTGTTACTCAACAATTTTCATTATTTGCTCACTCATTTATTATTTATTTGTCTTTTTTATTTTTCAAGTGCCCAGGTTGCAAGTCATTTGTTGAGAGGGAAGACTTGACCAACCTGTGTGTACTCTGCACGATCTGTACAGCTGAAACCGGTAAAAGTTATGAGTTCTGCTGGCAGTGTTTTAAGGAATGGAAAGGTCCAGGGCCTCGCTCAGACCGCTGTGAGAACAGTGGCTGCACCAACCCGCACATCGAGAAGCTGACGAAATGTCGGGATGTAATTCTCAATGAAACTCAAGGCATAAAATGTCCCTCCTTGCGAGCCTGCCCTACCTGTGGCAACCTGTTGGAGCATGACACAACGGGGTGCAAAAATATCATATGTAACCGCTGTCAGGTTGAATTCTGCTTTTCCTGCCTAAAACTCACTCCTGTTTGCCTTAAAACCAGCGGACACTTTGGAGTCTGCGAAGATGGTGTGGCTCCCCGGCAGACTGTCATTCCATGCTGGAGGAATTAGGCTATTAGAATACATGGTTTTATTTCAAATATATTTGTATAGCGCTTTTCACAACATATGTTGTCACAAAGCGCTTAATGTCATATACAAACAGCAAGGTAGCTTCAGGCACCCCAAAATACTGTATCATCTGTTGTGGTTCAACGTAAAGTACAGGGTGCATTGAATAAGTAATAAAGTAGATGTGTGATCAGTATATAGACAAGACAGAGGGTTTAGTTAAATAGAGTGCTATCAACAATATTGCTTTGCAACATTAAGATTTTAGAAAATGTAGATCATATTTTAATCCAGTTATACTAAAAGTAACGGAATATTCAGAATGTTTTTAGGAATTTCATGGTCCCGGACAATTAATTTTGTGAAATATGAAAAGCATGTTTTCTTTGTTTTGAGTGACCTTCACACTTCCAATATATGCATTTCTAATATCTAAAATGATCAATAAAGCAGAATTAAAGTATAAATGAAACTCCATATAACTGTACCCGCTCTGGTCATTATTAACATTTAAAATGTTTAAATGAATCATCTTTAAATTTTAGTTACTGCATACTATTTAATAATTTTACATTTACAGCATTTTGGAAAAACTAATCTAAAGCAACTTAGAGATGCCTGCTGTTTCTGTGGAAACCTGCTTCTCTAGATGGTAGATGGTAGATATACCATACTAAATAAATTAGTATATTAAAGCCCTGAACTAAAGTTGGGCTGATAAATACATAGACACATAAGCATACTGCAATGGTTGTTTGAGACATACAATATAAGAATATAATGTTAGCGGATGAATTACATTTATTTTATAAATAAAAAGGAAAGCAATTTTGAAGAATGTCTAAGGCTTATGAATACATTTTGGAGTGTTTCCCCATTTTATATTTCATGCCTCCAATTTATGGCCAAGCTGATCATTCCTACTGCTGCACTACAGCAAGAACAGGGGGTCGTACCAACACAGAGATCTTACAATATCAAATAGAAATTGTGAAGATGTTAAGCACAGGCTTTGTGTTCATTTAAGTGTGAAATGAAGAGATGGCTCTTCAGTCTATGTTTGATTCAGCTCTTTGGGTGAGAAGGGGAAGTTCACTCCACCACCTTTCAAGATATGCAGCAAAATGGTGCACTTTCCAAGTCAGTACAGGGGCTAAAATCCTTTTCTGCCTTTTTAGGCAAGTTTCTTTTAAATTTTATGCAAGCAACTCCAGAACATCAGTGGAGGGGGGAAACAACCGTGATGAGGGAGAACATGGCGAGAGACCTTGATCCCTTCGGAAAGAAATGGCTATTTCCTCCTGATATTGTACAAGAGATCAAATCAAATCAAAGTTTATTTGTATAGCGCTTTTCACAACACATGTTGTCACAAAGCGCTTTACAGGATTTACAAGGTTTACAAGAGATTTACAGATTTACAAGAGAGACCTGCACGTCTGGAGCAGAACTGCAACATGCTGAAAATGTTGGTTATTTAAAATTGCAGCCACGTTTTGTGCATTTTCAGACAGAGTATCCAGAAAGGTACATCACAAATAAGGAAAAGAGTGTGTGTATTCAGGAATATACAGCAGCTTGGTCTTGCTGGAATTCAGCTTTAGGTTATGGACAGTCATCCATGATGAAATGTCTGTCAGATTCATTGGTAACCCAGTTCCCGTCCTGTGATGCATCTTATAGACGGTTGCATTCTGTCTTGGACAATTCCACAATGATGCTTAAGAAGGAAGAGATTAATAAATACCTTAACATTTTTTTACTTTTGTAGCAGAGCAGGAAAAACCGGCCCTTGCATTGTCAACATAACGCTGTTGCTAAGAAGTGATTGCTCCAGCTGATAATTGTATACATATTCCACATGTCTAAACACATCAATGTCCTATTTGATTGTGTGTGCAATGAAGGGGTTGGGGTTGGTATGTTTGTGAAGTCTTACTTTTAGTTTCGTTATGATACATATGACGCGAGGGTGGGACAAGGGGGCCTTCCCTAATTTGCAGGGCACTAGGCAGTGTGCGTACTGAGTGTAAGGGGAGCGGTGGTTCTGGCCACATGGTAATGTTAGCTTAATTTTGGCAATTTATTGCTTGATATTTCTTTCACATGAATAACTAAGGTTACCTCATTAGGTCCCAAGAGGAGATCCTCAGACCCATTGTGAGATCATATGCTGGTGCAGTGGGCCCTGGGTTCCTTATGATACATGACAATGCTAGACCTCATGTGGCTGAAGCACATAAGCAGATCCTGCATGACGAAGGCATTGATGCTATGGACTGCCTAGGAGCATGCCCAGGCATGTGGAGGCCACACACACACACACACACACTACTGAGCCTCATTTTAACTTGTACTGAGGAATTTCCACTAATTTTGGTTTTTCCACTTTTACGATTCCAAACCCAGGACTCCATGGAATAATTTTGATTCACATTGATCATTTTTGTCATTTTGTTCTCAACACATTCCACTATGTAATGAAGATTTTCAAACAGGAATATTATATTCATTGAGATCTAGGATGTTATTTTAGTGTTCCCACTTTTTTGAGCAGTGTATAATTATATATTTGTATATACATTTATTCATACATCTTTTAGCTATCCTGCTTGAAGTAGCCATCAGACGATGCATACTCTAGTAATAAAGGGATGGACATGATCAGCAACAATACTCCGGCAAGCAGTGCTGTTTAAATGATGCTCAGTTGATATTAATTTACATTTATGGCATTTAGCAGACGCTCTTATCCAGAGCGACTTACAAAAGTGCTACGTAGTTGCTTAGAATCTCCAAGGTAGTATAGAACACAAGGTACTCTAAGCTGGAAAAACCACTAGACGAAAGTCATATGATACCTAACAATTATGCCAAGTCATTATAATACCTGAATATACACATCACCGGAGGAAAAAGACAGTAAGCAATTCCTGTAACCCAATTATGCACAATACCTGAGAAAAAGACAGTAAGCAATACCTATAACAAACACATGAGGAAAGAGATGATAAAGCACAGTAGACGAAAGCATAATTATGTAAAGTGCACTTGAAAGAGGTGGGTCTTCAGTCGGCGTCTGAAGACAGCAAGTGACTCCGATGTCCGGACACACAAGGTAAGTTCATTCCACCACCTTGGAGCCAGGACAGGGAAAAGTCTGGATGCTTGTATCTCATGTGTCCTGGATGATGGTCAAGAAGAGTCATACTTGAGGCACGGAGGGCTCTAGGTATACTTCTGGGTTTTACCATGGCCATCAAGTAAGGTATGGACCATTCTTTGCTTTGTAGGCCAGCACCAGGGTTTTATATTTGATGCGGGCAGCTACCGGAAGCCAGTGGAGGGAGCACAGCATGGGAGTGACATAGCTGAACTTGGGAAGGTTGAAGACCAGCCAAGCTGCAGCGTTTTGGATCAGTTGCAGGGGTTTGATGGCATGCATAGGAAGAGGAGGGAGTTGGAGGGAGGAGGGAGTCCCAAAGGAGGGAGTTGCAGTAGTCCAGTCTTTGAGATGACAAGGGACTGGACAAGGACCTGAGTGGCCTCCCTAGAGAGAAATGGCCGAACCCTCCGAATGTTGTACAGATTGCGAATCTGCATGATTGTGTTGTGTTAGCAACGTGGGCCGTGAAGTAGAGTTGATTGTAGACTACACCAAGGATACGCGCTTCCATGAATGGAGTGATCACGGTGTTCTCGAATGAGATGGGCCCAATGTCAAGAAAATATCCCCCACACAATTACACCACCACCACAGCCCTAACCGCCAATTCAAGTCAGAATTGATCCATGCAGTCATGCTTACACCAAATTCTGACCTTACCATCCAAATACTGCAGCAGAAAGTCACCAGATCAAGCAACCATTTTCTGATTTTCTAGTCCAATTTTGGTGAGCCCATGCAATTGTATGCGTAGTTACATGATCTTAGCTGAGAGGAATGGCACCCAGGTGTGGTCTTCTGCTGATGCAGCACAACTGCTTCAAGGATGGACAGTGTTGATAATGTTTTTCTCAAATAACCTCGTTACAACCTCGGTAGTCCAAGTTACTGTTGCATACATTTACACTTACATTTAGGGCATTTAGCAGACTATTATCCAGAGCGACTTACGAAGTGCTTTGCATCCGTTCACAGAATTCATCGTAGCTATTAGAAAACATAGGCTAGAACTGAAGATACCCTTGAAACAGACTACTAACCTACAGGAATGTCATTACCTAGTATTTTGCCAAAAACAGCTAACAAGCAACAAGGAGACTGGAATTTACCAGAATCTGAGGCAAAATTAATTAAATTCTAGGATGTTCCAAGAGTCTATCAGCTCAAAAGATTCTGGCAATTCACCTCTGACATCCGGCAACAAGGCATTTGTCTATTCCATTGTCTGTAAACCCTAGAGATGGTTGTGCATGAATATCCCAGATCAGCAGTCAGAAATACTGAGGCTGAACACACAAATCTGATGTCATCTCAAAATTAAATAATTTGAATGTGCCTGTGATCTAAACAAAATAAAAACGTTAATTTGTTGTGTCGTTTCACTGATTTATCTTCTCGTTTTTGCTATGCAGACATTCAAGTTGTCATGTAATTTCTCTGAACATTTGCATCTGCCACAGAAGTGCGTGACAAAGAATTGAATTGAAAATCTTTATTTGTATGGAGCTCATCTGAATCAATATACTTGTAAATTTTGAAAGTGGATTAATTACCTTAGAAAACCCACAATCTTTTACAGCTAAATAGTATTGGACCCATTTATTATTATTTATACAAAATCAAAAGATTAATAATATCTGTTTAATCTGATGCACAATTACTGGATGCTCTCGGAGTTGAGCTGCCACTTTGAGACTTCAGCTTCTCATAGAACTTCTGTGAGATGAAAACGAACACACACACACACACACAAAACATTTAATATTCAAAACATTACTGGATTCCATACAATAACATCAGATAAATAATCTTTCAGACCTGCATTGGTAAGTATTGCACAAGTGCACTATTATAGTGAAATGATGAATCAAACCAGCCAAAAACACCCCATGAACCCATGTTAAAATACCAGCCAACAAACTGATGTGTACCTGCATGTTCTCATAATGTCGTAAACTGCTACAGTGGATTTTCTTTGCAGTCTCCTCACTGCCATAAAACAGACAGCAGAGCTTGCAATAGAAACCTGTCTTGGGCACCACAAAGTCCAGACCTGTGGACAGAGGGTACAAAACAAATAAAATCAGCTTGAATGTTGTGCAACAATCCAAAATTCAAATGAAAAACAGAAAATGGGAATCTGATGTAGGCTTAGGCAGTAAATATTCAGCCTTCGGTGTTATTTGACAATTCTAAAAAATAAATGGTTAAATTTAGAAAAAAAAATCCTCACATTTCTGTCCCACATCTGTCAAGCTTTCATTTACATTTTATAACGGCTCACCACACTGAACATTTTGAATAGTGCATTATGATTTTAGTGCAACGAAGTTTCAGGCCTAACATTAGTGGCACCTAGCATTGTTTATATTATAATAGGCTTAAATAAAGCCATCTTTAATTAACCTCTTACCAATCGGGTTTTGTGGACTAAAGGGGGGAAGAGAGAAGTCATTATTTATGGAGGACTCTGATCGAGGTCTCTTGGACTCTGGCTCCTGCATCTCCTCAGACTCTAGCCTCTGTTTGGACTCCTCTGGAACAGAGAATGAGCAAAACAAACTACAATTCAATATCCCGATTCAGTTAAGATCTCCTTTGGTAATTTTGAATTCAACTGGTTTACTGAAACAGTTATGAAACACACGCGCGTTAAGAAGCAAGCAGATGCATGACGTTCAACTGAAGTTTAGCTGTGTTTGTGGAAAGAGCAAAAACAACCCCCCCCCCCCCACCCCCAAGCTGAGGTTGTCAATTTAGTTTAGTTCTCATTCACCTTTAATTGCCACTCGCTTTTCTGTTGTAGGCGAGTTAGCCCTAGTCTCCTTGCAGACGACCTCATTTTCCTGCAGGACGACACCGGGCTTCTCCCTTGTCGCAGATGGACCAATCGTCAAGTCCATTTTCAGATTCTGCAACTCCGATTCGACATCTGTGTCTACTGGCTCTGTGACTGAGGAGGGTGGAGAGACTGAAGCTGGAGCCTCCACTGTGGGCATCTCTGGGGTTTCTTCTAGCTTGTTACCAAAACTCCCCTTCTTTCCTCGGGTGGATTTCCTCACTACAGATAGCCATAGCATGCAAAAGCAGGGAGCACAGTGAGAAACCACATTCTGATGTACAAAGCAGTTTCTTTTTCACAGCGTCATTAACATGCTCAACCTTGTATCAGGTTACTTGAATAAAGATCAAAAGAATCTTTTGGGGTAGCACTCACCTGAGCCCTTCAAAGCCCGCTTTTTAAGCCTGCTATCCTTCCTGGCAACAGATGCCACTGCCTTCTGAACTTCCCGATCTTCCTCAACTTCCTCATCTTCGGCCCCCACTTCGTCTACGGTCACAAAGTTCATCCGGCGCAGCTCCTCCATCTCACAGGCTTCCTCGTCTAGGCCAGACGATCCCATTGGCTCCTCTGGCTTGGCTGGGGTTTCAACTTCAAAACCGCTTTGCTTGCATTTGTCCAGCTCCTTCTCATCCATCTCCTCATCATCACCTCTCGCCTCATCCAGTGTAACGAGAGTCTGAGGAAATCAGCAGAGAGCAGCTAGCGTGAGGAAGACCAGGTGGGCACAGAACGGGCCAACAGAATGGTCATGTGACTAATGACAAATGAACAAGACGCAAATAAATAAAATAATTTAAAACACTGACCTCAGGGTTGAAAGAATCCTCTTCATAATCATCCTCAACAATCTCATCCAGAGTTACCAGGCCCTGAAGTTCTTTTTCCAGCTGTTCCTCCTCAGCATCACCTTCATCACCTCCCACCTCATCAACAGTCAGAAGTGCTTCCGGGTCTTCACCAGCCTGCCGCTTCAGCAGCTCCTCCTCTTCTGCTTCATCAGGGAAATCCTCCTCTTCCTCACTGACCTCATCAAGGGTCTCCAGTGCTCCTTTGGAATGAAGGTCTGGGAGCAAGGACAATTTTACTTTTTCTTCATCTTTGTTCTCCATCTGATGGACTCCAGAGAGTGAACTGTCAGACTGGTTATCTGCGGCTATGTCCGATTCTTCTATTTTAGAGGTCAAAAGGGGGTCATTATTTAATACAGGGCAAGATGGCTTGACCTGGTTTGACTCGGGCAACTTATTCTCAGCGTTCTCCTTTTTGATGAGACAAAGGTCTTCAGTGTCTCTCTGAACATTGCCTTCCTTGTTTTTGTCCTCAGTTGGGGAAGCTTCTGCAGTTGATTTATCTGAACACAAACACTCTGGCGTCCTTTCTTCAGCTTCTGTAGGTTCTCCCTCTTGCGAGCCATCTGATGTAGCAGCATCAGCTTCAGCCTTTGGAGATTCTTCCGCTTTCACCTTTTCAAGTTCTTTCATCTCTGTGACTGGCTTAGCGTGTGCAGGCTCCTTCACAACACTTCTTTGAGCTTCCAGCTCTGCTGCTGCTGCCGATCTGGTTCTACGAGACACGGTTCCAGACACGGACTTCTGCTTTGATCGGACAGCAGATGCTGAGCATGAAGAGGATTTAGATTTAGGTGTGCTAGTGGGGGCTTTTAGGTCATCCTGGGCTTCTGTAAGACTGGATGGGGGCTCGGAGCTGGAAGGAGAGTGCTCATCTGCCTCATCACCAACCTCGTCAACTGTAACAAACTCATCCAGGTTGAAGGGGAAGGGCTCCTCCTCCATTTCTTCTTCTTCTTTAACCTGACACGGACAAAACGATTAGTGAGCAATAAAGCAGTATCTCAGGACTACACGGGGCATGGGTAACACTCAGTAATTTAAAACGTACCTTTTCCGTTTTCCTCGTTTTTGAGCGACTCCTTGAGGATCTTAAGCTTCTGCTGGTGCTACGGCTCTGTGTAGAAACAAAAAGATCATTTAATTGAAACCGCAGAATTCCTGTAGTGGAAATTTCAACTCCCTGAAGGCATACATTCGATCATTCTTACCCTGCAGCCGTCCTCCTCACTTTCCTTCGACCTCTTCGAGACTGGACTACCATCCAGTTTGGTCTTCCTCGACCCAGCAGCAGAACAACTTGACGAGCCTCCATGTTTTACAGCAGCAAGCCCATCTTCTGCACCACCTTTGCCTTTGTGTCTGTGAAATGATTCCCCCTCTGCTGATTCTGTGTCACCATGCTGGCTTCTAGATCCAGAGCTGTGAGGTTTCTTTCCCTTTTCAAGCTGAGCCTTTTGGTTGTCACTATGAACTGCTTTCTTGGCTGGCTGTAAATTATCTGACACAGTGGGTTTCTTTGACAAAGAGCTTGACAAAGACCTGCCCACAACTTTCTCCGTTGCATTTTTCTCTGTCTCCGTCTTCTGCTTGGCTTCTTCCTCTGCACGTCTCAAAGAGGACTGCAAACGGCACTGATGCACTGCTGCTTCCAGAGCCTTCAAAATCTCTTGTGTAACAGGCGGAAAGTCCAGAGTCACATCGTCAACCTGAACAGGTGCTGGCTGAGGCTGGACTTCATCAGATAGCTGACTTTGGTCAGATGCTGGGAGAGTGATCTCAATTTGATCTGGTGCAGTCACCTTCACGTCATCGTCAGGTGGAACCTCATTCTCAGGAATAGTATCCCGTGGCTCTGAATCACCCTGTGTGTCATGATCAGATATCTCCATGGGAGCATTCTGAGCCTCCAACACTTCAGAGGTTCCCATGGTGATCTTTGCATCGTCATTGCTGCCAACAAGCACAGTTTGCACTACCGACGGTGACTCAATCAAGTGCTCCAGTCCGTTTTCGGATTCATCCTGTTCCACAGACATGCTGCCAGCTTTTGTATCAGCTATGTCCTGTGGGAGTTCCAGGATGTTAAGAGACAATTCTTCATCATGCCCAGATGTTTTATGGGATGCTTCGTCTGTATGCTCAGGTGTATCGGTGGATGCATTTTCAGTACAGTCAGTTGTGTTCATAGACGTCACTTCTTCAGATGCTACTTGGGGTAAAACACTGACTTCTGACTCTGACTCCTGGGTCTCCATCACAGTTGGAGATGTTTTTCCTTCTTGGGTGCCAATCTGGGCTTCAGTGTCTGTGGTACTTTTAAATGCATTTGTTGCAGTAACAGAAACATCAATTTTGGATTCACTGCTTTCAGGCGAAGCAGTTTCAATAGCAGAGTGGGCCAATTTAATGTCGCTGATTTCTTGAGGCGTTTCAGAGGACGCAACGTCCATTACTGTATCACATTCAGAATGCTTCAACACTGCTGCTGTTTCAGAATTAAGTGTTTCTTTAGAAGTAATGTTGTCCGTCTCGATCTTTGCTTCACTTTCAGTTGTATCCGTCAAAGGATTATTCTCCGTCTTCACAGTGACTACCTCTGCAGCAGTGGAAGCAGGTGCAACTTTGATTGAGCCTGATGTAAGAGGGGGAGCTGCAGTGGTAGGCGTATTAGTAGACTTGGGAGTATGAGCCTTTGTAGATTTAGCTTTAGGCTGTACTTTAACGGCGACTTTGGCAGCTGGTTTAGTCCTGATGGTAAAGTGGCAAGAAGGGTTGTTAGAGGGGAGGCCAAGCGAGTAAGCAAAATAATGCATCCTTGATAACCCACAATAGCAACAGTGAACATATGGACTCACTTACCCTTTAGCATCAGGTTTCTTTTTCACCTGTAATAAAATGACAAATCAAATACAACTTGCATAATTTATTAATACTGTGCAACCATTTCCAAAACCATTCTAACAGCAAGATTAAATATTTAAGCAAACAATACCTGATCCGTAGCCTTGGGTAATTTTGCGAGCTTGAAAATGAGGGAATTATTCTGTACAATACATGGGAACTTGAGGAAGCGACTGTGCACCGCTCGGGCAATAGCAGTAGTTTCCATTTCAAAAATAACCTGAAGTTGAAGCAAAGAAAGAATCATGTTGAAATATATACAAGTACACATGTACACATATGAGTTGTCTGAGAATGGCAAACATTGGTGTCGTTGGGGGGCGGGGGTGGTGAGGGGGATTCCTATATCCAAGGAATTATGAACCATTGAAATTCAAATTTCAATGCATTGTGAATAAACCAATGGCGTAGGTTACTTAAATATTAGTTATTAGCTGAGAACAAAGGATTCATAGTTATCTAGCACATTTTATTATTTACAAACATCTTGTGTTCTTTTAATTAATTTGATCAAAAGTAACTTAGCAAATGTAATGTTACTAATTGGGGCTAAGCTTGCAAGTGAAAATGCCTAGAGACAGGCCACAATACCTGCAGAAAGCCTGTAAAAACTGCAAAAAGCAACAATTATAGCATATGAATGCCAACGTGTTTATTTAACATTGTTGTCCATCCAAAACGTAGTTAATGCCACCACAAGCTTTAGTCGGTTAAAAAACGTATTCTGGGTGCCTCTGGCTGAAAAAGGTACTGCATAACTCCATGGAAATATTTAGTATATTCAGTTTGGTGGAATTTTTGGAAGCAGCATTTTTGTGGCAACAAAAGGAAAAATGAAAACTTCATATTTCTTAAATGTAAAAAATAGGTTATGGTTTACAAATTCTGTTTTCGGGAGGATTCATTGGTGCACAGTTCACAGCACCCACTGAAAACCAAACCAAATACTTACAAATTCACCAATAAAATATAGCTAGTCATGCTATAGGTTAACATCAAACAGCATCTACATTTACCACCACAACCTGTGGGAAATACAATCAATGGGGTTGCCAGTAATTTTAGCAGGGTGGTCACAACCCCCATCCCCCTCAACCCAACCTTGTACAACATTGTATTGCACTCTTACCCTGTTGTTGAGGGGCAGAACCTGCTTATAAGTACCAAAGCGTTTGATGAGCTTCTGAACTTCAGTGATTGCTCCAAGCCCTTTGGGCACATTCCCTACGATGAGGAGGCGTTCAGGCAGGGCTGCGAGTTCCTGGGTCTGTGGAACAGCAGACAATAATGATGGGTGTGCATGCACAGATGAACAG
This sequence comes from Brachyhypopomus gauderio, assembly GCF_052324685.1. Classification (NCBI taxonomy): domain Eukaryota; kingdom Metazoa; phylum Chordata; class Actinopteri; order Gymnotiformes; family Hypopomidae; genus Brachyhypopomus; species Brachyhypopomus gauderio. Next base: position 8,652,524 of record NC_135224.1, read on the forward strand.
TCCCATCTTCCCCACTCATCATTGGTCAGTTTCTGACCACCTCTTACTCACAGGCAACTTGTCCATTCCCATCAGAACTCTGAATATTGATTCCTGGGGGACGCAAGAGAAAAACAAAAATTGCTCATTTTAAACCCACAGTAATTGCATAAATGTGTTCCTCATTGGCTATGGTACATTTAAGCACACTTTTTCACCGTTCAGGTGACATTTCCCATACACTCTTCTCTAGAAAGATCTAGATTTGCCATGCTCTTAAGTGACACAAAAACAGAGCACTAGATGAACCCATGTGTAAGACGGTCAAGTGCAGCTCTGAACATATACTCACTGTATAATTAAGGTCAATAGGTTGGGTCATCATTGTGATTGTTATCTCCTTATCTTGCAGTTTGGCTGGAGTCGTGGCGTAAGCTTTAACCAGTGCCTCTGCGGCTTCTGTGTCACGCATCTCCAAGTATGCCTGGTACAAAACAGATCAATTATTTGGGAAATTCTTTTCAGCAATGTGTTCTGAACATCCAGTTTGCAAAGTCCACACAAGTTCATCTTCAGTACTGTACATGTATGCACTTGTGAAGGCTTGAATGACATCGTTACCTTCTGCTGAGTGACAGCTATGAGAGGTGGTGAAATACAGCCATGGGGATTGGCAAGATTTGACAGATCATCTTCAGAGACACCTGCTTCTGGAAGGCCAGTTATCTCAACAATATTTCTCTTCCAGGGAATCTCCTGTGGATACAAGAAATGTGAACAGTTTACAACATTGTTAAACCAGGATATAAGGACATGAGGCTAATCACACCATTATCAAGATTCAAAATGATATTCAAAAGAGAATGTGACATTTCATACCTTTTTTATAATCTTGCTCTTAAGAACTGAAGGCTCTCCTACATAAAAGAAAGTACTACAATTACTACCTTCTCGTTCTGCCACACCCAAAAAAAAAAACCCCCCACACACACAGATATATATGGTTTCATACTAATTAGACAAGTTAGACCTCACGCGGACCTTTTATGGAAGTCTTGGTCTTGGCAGTCTGTTTCACTTTAGTTGATTTCGTTGATTCGGTTGGTGTCTGTGGTGACTAACACACACACACACACACACACACACACACACACACACTTAAGTAACAGGACATCGTTTAGTTTATATTTATATGAGCCATCAGTGTCTGCTGCGACAACCATACCTTCTCCATACTAATGTCAATAAGCTTGCCACGCAGTCTCAAGGTTTTACAGTTGACCAAAACTTTGGCATCCTCTTCTCTCTCCATACACACAGACGCCTGTCAGTTTATAAATATTAAATATAAAACTTTGTGTTGTGATTGCTTAGACAAAAGTAGTGCAACATTATTTCCAAGAGCCTCAACTTCAATTCAAGAGTGAATTAAGAATTCACAATAAGCAAAGCTGATTAACAGATAAGTAAGCTTAAAAGTCTGATACAAATCATGTATTAATCACTGACTAAATGAGATGTACACTGCAAGAAATTAAAATTCACACCTCTCCAATGGCTTTAAGAAGGATGGAAGTGTAAATCTTTCCATATGGTTTAAGAACACTGGTTATCTCCTCATAGGTTGTCCCATGTGGAATGTTTCTCAATCTTAGTAAGCAGGAAGTCCCAGGACCAGCTGTTGCTTTTTTAGGTTTCCCATTCTACACACACACACACACACACACACACACACACACACACAATAATCTGAGGCTTCTGTCTACGCACATGAAACCACCAAGACAATCAGTCATTCTTCCAGAAGCATTAACATAAATCCTGAACATGCACACAAATGCACCATCGACTACCTTAGAAGTGGACTTGGTGGCAGATGAGCTGCTGGTCTTGGAGGATTCACTTCTTTTAGAGGGTGGAGAGGAAGAGCGCTTTGTACTGCTGCTACCCTTCACCGTCGAGGAGGAAGTGCTCCTCTTTTTGGCCAGCTCAGCAAGCAGTGCTGGGGCCAGTGACTCTACCACAGCCTTCAGAGAACTACTGCTGGTCACCGAGGACAGTTGAGCTGTAGGAAATACACGGGCAACTTGCAACTTTTTTTTAGAGACAGTAAATTCAGGAGGGGGGAAAATCCCAGACAAAATTTTTCAAAATATCAAGTTTTGCGTATTCATCTTACCCGAGGACTCGAGAAGTTTTTTAGCTAGTCTCTCACTACTGCTTTGGCGCTGCTGGCGAGGGGGAGGGCTGTTACGTCGCGGGGGAGGGCTGCTACGACGCGGGCTCGCTCTACGAGAGCTGCGCACAGGAGACCGCCTGCCGCTGTAGGCCGGGGACCTCGAACGGTGCCCTGGAGGGCTGCGAGACCGCCGTCGGAACGAGGGCGAAGCGGCACGGGTCTTCCTCAGGGGGGACGAGGACCTGCTTCGAGTGCGGGAGCGCCGGTACCGACGAGGACTTCGTGACCTCGAGCGGGAACGTTGGCGGCGACTGGATGACACATGGTGTCGCTTGGGGCTAGGAGTCCTGGAGTAGGAATGTGAACGGGTGTGACGTTTCGGACTACGGCGTTCCAACTTTGGCTCAGTCCTGTAAAAAGATGCATTATTGATTAACTAAATCAAAAGGAATGTGGTGTTGCAACATTACAGTGATATTGTATCATCAAACTTACCTGGTAACAGGGATCGCCTCAACACTCCAATCAGGATATCTGCAAAAATACGCTTTTTGCAATTAGTAGTCATCACCTTTAAAAAGGTGAATCAAAATAACTGAGTAAATAGAAATCTTAGCTCACTGTTTTCTTAAACGCCTGCAATTCTCAATGTGAAGGTTTGTGTTCTGATGTTCAATCCAATCCTGTCACCCAATTAAAAAAAAAAATTAATAATAATAAAAAAAAAACACCCAAACATTTAACATTTTGTTTCAGATTGCAACCTATGCATTCCTATGTTTTAGCAATTGTTAAATAAAGGACTGTGGGAGAAGGTGGCAGATACAAAATTCTGCTCAATTAAATTTTTCAGAATGCATAAAAAGAACCTGCAATGTAGAAGATAACTAAGAATTTGTCTAAAAAACCTTTAAACTCCGAAACGCAATTCACATGCTGTTTTATATAAAAGAGAGAAAAAAAAAACAAGAGTGAATGAATTTGATGTTTAAAATAGTCCTTATGGTTAGGCTAGATCTTAAATGTAAAAAAAAAAAAAAAATCCAGATCCATAAAGAAAATGATTCAGCTTATATATAAAAAAATTCAAAAAGGTCCAAACTGAGGCTTCTTCTGACAGGCTGTCTCCTTCGTTGTTCATGTTCCGTGTTGTTCAGTCCACATCTGAAGGCTTGGGTTAGCCACAGCAGCACTCATTTCAGTGGGTGTATTAGGTCTCCATGAAACATGTCTGTAGCCTTTTCTCCAACAAGAACCCAAATGAAATAACGAATGGCTGAGAAAATCCCAGGAAGTCTTCAGTTTCTTCTTTACTTTAAGCAGTCTTGTGTACAGCACAGTTTCTCCTAAGACTTGCGCATATTGTGGACTATAATTTTGGTACCATTTCACTAAATCAAACACTTCAGTTGAATTATCAAAAAGCATAAACAAGCAATTCAACTTAATTACTTTACATGAATTATTTTTTCATTTTATTTCATACGTTTCATTATTACAGTTTAAGTTCATTGTGAGGCAACATGCCCAAAAACAACGACTCCGTCCATACAATCCATAGGAATGTAGACAGTAAATTTAATAGCAACGTTTCATAATCGAAACGCTATGGTAGGGGAATACACTCACCTTAATCTGGACACATTCTATGTTACACAGAGAGCATGTATGGGGAAAGATTCTTGGAGTGGCAGCCGAGTAATCATTCATCATGGTGGGAGTCGGCAGCCTCTTCGATGATGGGACACTCATTGGAGGTGGAGGAAACGCAGGAGGCCAGGAGAGCTTTGGACCCCCAGAGACCATGGTAGCCATCTGACCCAAGTTACCGAGAAGTGCCGGGATCTGTGGAGGTCGGCTGATGGATGACGATATCGGCGTGGATGTAGGCAGTCTTCCTGGAATTGTCTTGACACCTTGCATCTCCAAGGACTGAGAAGTAGATCGAGGGTCCATTGCTTGAGTTTGCTGAAGTTTTGTGAGCATAACTGAAGCTTGAGAAGGAACCGTGGCAGACGTCTTTTGCTGCGAGTGCTTCACCATGTCGACGGCCTGGAAGGGCGACCTGGAGACTTCCCTCCCATAGTTAGATGACTCTTTATTACGGTGATCACGTGCATAGCTGTCTGGTTTCTCATCAGGGAAACCAAGCTTACTAGAATGTCCATAATCGATGACTTTACTTTGTCTTGTCTCTGAGACCATAAGGTCAGAAGAGGACCTCATATCAGGTTCAGGGACGCTTCTCTTGGCCTTGCGCATACGGATGTCTCGCAAAATGAATGGCAGGTTGTCTGGAGTCAGCTGATCATCAGGATAGTGGCTAAGGAGCTCCAGGTCTTCAATCGAGAGTTGAAAGCTTGCCAAGATGCTGCTGGCACTCTCTGAAGTATAGCGTGTGGGCTGGTGTTCAGCAGGCGGCTGGCTGTCCAAACCACTTGGCCCTCCAAAACCCGAGGACTGGAATAGCTGTGAAGAACTGGATGATTGACCTAAACTTTGAGGAGCAAAAAGTTTACTCGGGGCCTGGAAACAAGTCCAGTCCACATCGTCAGATCTTCCCGGAACGCTAGTTGGTGCGTAACCACCAGCTCCTGAAGAAAGCACCTCATCTCTGATGTCTTTCCTCACGCGGGGATCGGCTGCCTTTGGCTGCTGGAGCATTTGGGTGAGCAGGCGAACCTCCTCACGCGCTTCACGAATGTTCATATCTATAGTAGCATCAAGGGCCTGGGACACCTGTGACTGACGCTGTCCCAGCGGAAAAGTCATCTGCTGGTTCACCATCATGGCCCCACGAGAACCAGATATCGAGTCAGAACCAAGACGAGCTCCCCCCAGGTCCAGACCAGACTGTGACCCAAGACTGTACTGCCCGCTTACAACAGATCTCTGGCCACTCGAAAATGGTCCCCCACGGGCATTATACATTGGATGGGACATGGTAACCTTGAGTAGGTTCAGCAAGGTCAGGGCAGGTGGAGCAATAAGTGGGGGGGTTACGTTTCTGGCAGATATCGCATTCAGCTGGTGAAGTGCCAGCTGAGCCTTTATCTGGGCCAACTGGAGGGAGGCAGGATCAAAAAGAGGTGGACTCCCAGTGGTGGTCAGGCAATTCCTAACGAGAGGCACACAATTTTCCAAGAACAACGCAAAGCTGAAAAAGTTGAGGGGAAAAACAAACAGGATTATTGGCTTGCCGTCATGATGTCCAAACAGACTAACGGCAGAAAGATTTTTATTCCCCCACCACTGTCACACACATTTAAAGTTCCTCCCTCTACTGCATCCCACTAGTGTTGATTTTTCACCGAAGGGGAAAAACTTTAAGCAAACAAATTACAGAACATTTAACACTGTTTAAGGGATAGAAATAACCTCATAAGCTGCATGCATGGTGGGGAAACACAAAAACAATCAGTTCATTTAGCCTCAAATAGTAAGTTAACAGAACAAAATTATTCTGTTAGCATACAACTTAAGGTTTAGTGAAGTTTTAAAGGCAGAAAGGTTCCTTTTATGTAAAAACACCTTGGCCTAATTGTTTTGTAGGTCTTCCCCCCCCCCCCCCCCCCCCCCCAAAGTCAGGTGTAAGTGAGGTCAATCAAATGAGCTACACTGTTTAAATCCTTAGAACAGGCTGATAGCCACATATACAAATCAATAAAGGGAAAGGGAGCAAGGACAAGGAAGCAAATAGGTTATTAAAATCACTACAGAAACATCCTTACAAACCAGCAGCGCCGACAGTTACCCAGCTTGTCAAAAACCAAACAAACAAAAAAAGAAAACTTTGTAAAGTAAAAGGTCAATAAAGCTAATTAGATCTTATTAAAACGAATAAAATGGTAAACTAAACGCCACCCAGGAGAGCAATAAGTGGACATGAAACAAAATAACCATATAATTTTGTCATAGCCCTATACAAAATATCAGAATTTCCATTCCAAAATCTAAAATCAACTGGTAAGAGAATAGGGCCACGTTTAATAAAAATTTAAACACAGTAAATGTGTCTTTACATGACCCAATATACCCAATGCTGCCAGAGAATCACACTAATTACACATTGCCTAAATGCAACTCTGCGTGCAACTCTGAAGCAATCATACCACCTTGTACAACTTCTACAATCAGCCATTAAAACTGCTACATATCCAGACTTAAATTAATGATTAAAATTAATTTCAGCTGCATTACAAAGGACACACACAGCACCTTTGATAATGGTCTGGTATGGAAGAACAGCAGCTGCACCACAAAGATTGTTGTTCCAAAACATGTAATCGTGTAAAAAAAGAATTAAATCCATACACTAGATGTCTTTGCTACGTGTGACACTTTACACTGGCAACCACCCATTTACTACCTACCTCAAACAATTCAACTATCCTGTCAGTCTCCCATAGTATTTTGCCCCAATCAACTTTTAACTTGCTCAGTCTTGAACCTGGGTTAGCTCTTAGCACTACAAACGTATTCTACAAGTTTATCTAAAGTGAAACAGGTTTCCATCACCACTTCATTGATTGTTCCCTCTCCTGTTAAATCAAAGACAACAACATCCCAGGTCTCTTGGCTCTCTAAATAATACTACAAACCCAAGAGAGCAATTGCCCTTATAATAATCCTCTGAAGCACAGCCTGACACCACAGACTTCTCAGACACTTATGCTGAATACTTAACTATTCAGCATAGCAAGCATTTGGCAAGGTAAATTAAACCATGGTGGTTTCTGAAGTACTATTTTTGGTTATTAGAAATATTTTCCAGCAAATATATTGAGCAAAAATACAAAAACGTAGTTTAGGTTACAAACAAACAAAACAAAACCATTTCATAAAAAAGTGCAATCAACAACCACAGCACCAATAGTCCTCTCCCTCATTTTTATGTATCGAGGACAACATACTGCATCTGAAATATGGGTGTTCTGTGTCTAACACAATCACATGAAATGCAAAGGATCTTTATATGACAAATATTTGTTCAATAAAAGCAAAGGATTCATTCACATATGTTTGAGCCTGCATCTTACAGCAGAAAACATGTTACTAGATGCTAAGTTAGAATCATTTAAAGCAGACATGCCCATCTCAGGTCAGAGATTTAAACTCTGCAGGGCAGAAGCCTTTTCAACAGTGATTTATCTTCCTGAAAAATAATACCTTATTATACATTTTTTGCATGCTGAATGCAAATATTTTAAAAATTTCTCCATCACCCATATTTTTGTTGTTGTTGTTCCAGTACACTCCTATCAATATGTATTTGTATGGAAGAGTTACTAAGTGGATCCCCTCCAAGATAGTAGGCTACTGCTGACAAATAAATAAATTTAGACAATAATCATGCAATGTACATTTTAGAAATACGTGTAATAACAGCCTCATTTACATACAGGCAATATATAATATAAAATGTACACGCTGAAAACATAGGTGATGGATGCATTTTTAAAATATTTGAATTAAGCACTACAGCTGGCTCACCTACTTTAACTGGGAGGCACAAACATTTTTTTAATCTAGCTAGACAAACCAATAAGGGCCGCTTTCACGAACACGGGCCGAGTCTGGTCCGTTTGGATTAAACTGCACAGTCACTGGTAAATCACCATTGGAAATTCGTACTTATTTCAGGTCTACGATTAATCTAGGCATTACAAACTGGTTTAAAGTGACTAAAAACGTTCATGTCGCGAACAACCTGTCAACGTTTAGTGCGGGTAAAGCGGACAGAAAATTACCCAGTTTCATTAGTCATGACGAGTGCCAGTCAGGAAGCGCTGGCCAGGCGACGTTAGCCTAGCTAGCTGCGTTGCTTGGAGAAACAAACTGCAATCGACATGAAATAACGCATTTTGTATTGCAAGTACCACCTGCAGTTTTCGAAAAAATAATCACAATGCGAAATGTTATGGATTTGTGAATTAGTTTTTGGTATTTTGTCGCCAATGTGGAATATTACCTCGCTAGCTAATAGTTAGCAAGATAAACATTTGGCGACCGTCCAGTCTATTGCAAACTGGAGAACCCGAAATATTAATACATCTATACCACGCTAACCAAATGCTGGTATTTGTCAACATGGCAGCGGTATGTACACAACCCATATGTAAACACAAATATGGGTTTTGCAGATGTGTAGGCCTCCGATTGGGCCTACTGGACGACTACCACGTCAAGACAGTCATTCGGGTTTTTTTTTTACTTTGGTAAAGAATATCTCGGAATTGGAGGCTTGTTTACAAAATTGTGCTCTGGCTAGCATAAAAAACATACCTCGTGTTTAATACCTAAGTTGATATGGTGGAACAAATCCCGTTTTAAGTCACTTCATATTCACGTTCTCCGTCGCTGCTCTTTGCCCAGACTTCCCTCAACGCGCCGCCCTTGCGCATCACTTTTTATATGGCTCCACAGACCTGATCAAACGATATCGGAACCACGCGAAGATTCAGTCTAACTAATTGAGTGTGTGTATATATACGGTCTCTGTTTTATACGTTTAAAAACTATAAAGTTCTCGCTTTTTTTAAAACAACCCTTCGAAGAAGGACGTTTTTAAAGATAAATGGGCGGTTGTGATACAGGTATTAGAAGCGAACGTGTGTTAGCAGGTTATGACATTGCTACGTCTGAAAATGTCCACACGGTGTCAGAGTTTTCTTTTTAATAACTACGATCATGTCCTAATTCTGGTTTTAATTTTCTCCCAAGATAAACGAAGGTCGAGAAGTGCAGGTTTTGTTGATCACATTTCAGTAGAAACATATTTACACTACAACAGGTTCTGATTCACTAGTGTAGGGTCCTGGACATCTCTGACCCACCTCTGGTTCTAGACATCTACAGTGCTACAAAGCTCAGCTCCCAATGTACTCCAGTACACCTTATGTAGTTAATCCAGGACTTCAGTAATTTCTGATTACAGAGAGGTGTTAAAACTAAGGTTCTGCTGTGTTGGATCTCCCTGAGCAGAATTTACTAGTGAATGAGGTGAATATTTATATTAAATCTTACAGCAGAATTCAAAGTACAAAAATACTGAAACTGAATTACAATGTTCTCAGGTTGCCATGTACTAATACAAAGTTACATTTCAGTGAAATGCATAGTTGAAAGTGTATAACACATTTTTCATGGGTTTCATCAAACTGGTGTCATGTTGCAATTACTGCCGTTAAAGTGTGAAAGGCACACGGCTGTCTTAGATAAGCAGTTCCTGTGTGGCATCTATTATATACAGTTTGGTGAACTACAGTACTGTACAAAAGTCTTAATTATATATTTTTATTCAACTTCCATAATACTGTGTGTAGGTCTATTGCAATTTAGATGTTGGAGACATGATACTGTGGACCAATCAGCATAAATGGGGTTAACTTAAAATAGTCATAGAGGTGTGAGTGCATACATATTTTGGTATCTATTAGTTATGGTCTGGTCTAAGTTTATCTCTGATAATGTCACGTCTCAGAGAAGTAACTTGAGTTGTGTCAGTCAAGTAGATTAAGAACTAAATTGTAGCCAAAGCCTTCTGGCTCCATTACAAAACTGTAACCCCCTCTTAACCCCTTCTTGACATCAACATTTCTCATTCATTGGCTAACCTCAAAAAGGTTCTGTACATAGCACCAATGTTTCTGGCTTCTAAAGAAAAAGTGAAATGAGAAAATTGTGACTGTAAAATTATTTTTACATTTGACTTTATCTGAGCATTAGAAATGACGGTGGTCAAATATTCTTTAATATTCTTCAACAGGTGTTGTCCCTGGGCATGAAAAGATTCAGGGCTCAAGTCTGCAGTGGAGCATTTTTGACTGACTGTAAATTTTAATAAGCTTGAAAAATCATTCAGGGCTGGCATTGAAACATTAGGGGGTTAAGCCCGCTCCTAACGACACCACTGTTCTACATTATAGTTTAGAGGAAATGCTAGAAAGCAGGAAGAGGTCACAAAATGTCATAGATTCATCAGCTCTAAGTAGGTATATTAGTGTGCTGAACATTAAGCCAACTGCCAACCCCCTCCCTCTCCCTCTTCCCTGTCCCATATCACCATGACACCAGGCTTCATGTTTCAAGTGAGGCTCAGTTCAGTTACATGGACAGACTGGGTTATGTGGTTGAGGACAAAGAATGCTAGTCTGATAATAAATCATTTGGATCTGATTCATATTTGTACATCATGTCTCTTTTTCCCTTATTGCTCATTCATACACATACTTGTGAGGTTAGCTGAACTGTATGAACAAGTGTTTCATTTGTTTTCACATAAAATTCACTCTTATGCACAATAAAAAGGGAGATACATGTCTACTCATTCACATCCACATTCCCAATCGCTGTTCTGTCTTAACCTCCCTTGAGTGTTATTCTCAATACAAGTTTATTTGCCAACCCCGCACTGGACATCAGACAACAAGTACAAGTTATCTAAATCCACTAATCTCAGTTCCAGTAATGGATGACACTCTTAATGTGAGTGTAATGTTACCAATTAATCTCTAAGAGCAAGATGGACTGTGCTGATTTTAGAACACGTGTGATTTTCTATGATGAAATATGATTTGCATTTAAAATATTCATAGCCATAGAGCTTCCACAGAGAGATAGTTCACTAGTGCTCCAATCCACTCCTAGTATTCACATAAACAATTCAAGTTCTAGCCCCCATCTCACAATCTCTTGTATTATTGTTTTATCTGTTTTTTTTATTCATCTCCTTCTCGGCACATATTGTACTAGTTATAAGTGAACTGTCATGGTGCATATCCAATCTAGGTTCCTGGAAGCAGTTATCAGCAAACAGCAGGTAAGACCCCTTGAGGAAGAGAGGGCTAACCACAATGCAAACGTATGCATAGAGAAAAGTATTTTTCATATGTGTGGAGTGATCACTCAAGCTGTTCTTTTGTCCCCCCCACCCTCCCCTAAACATTTGTTCATCAGTAATCGCCAACACAGGCTCTCACGGTGCACATGGTGCCATTTATGTCCATCTGGCAGCCTGCACACAGCACCAAATGTTAGGGGCCTCCGTGGACCTGTTGAATAGAGAGCAAATTGGACATAATGAAAACAAACACACTCCAGGGCCTCATGGGAAGGCGTATCACTCAGCACTCATCATGTGAGCCTCTCTACAACCCCCCACTGATGAGCTCATCAGATATTCAACTCAAGCACTCAAGCAGTTTGCATGCCTGCATCAAAGTCTTATTATATCCTCCTTATTAAAGCTAATGGTCTCACACAATATAAGTCCTAGATTATCTGGTAATGGCCTATTACTTAGACACCTTACCATTGTAGAAATAGAGATAAAATGATTTGGAATATAACATTCAGAGGCATGCTAGTTTTATAAAATAAATATGGAGTTAAAACTACATATTTCATCATTTGGTCTCAAGCGATCCATCCCACACACTTGGTTTGTCTATGTTTCCACAGCATGCGCTTCCCGTGGTTATGAGTTTTGATGAAGATCTCCTTTGGCTGAGCTGTTGTCTGAGGTTTGATCACTCCTCTCCCTTCTTTAAGAGGCTACACTCTTTTTATTTCAGTACACATACATCCACTACTTTCCTTATTGCACATCCTTGGTTTCAAAATGTGTCAGTGACACATTTACTTCTAGTAGTGTCTATAAAATATGCCTTCTTTCCTCTGAGCTTTATGTAAAGCTATATTATAGCAGTCCTTAACTCTCTCATTCCTCTGTTTTTACATACGATTGGCACAGGACAACCTATACAAAGCCACCACTCGACTTATTTCAGTGTGAAGTCAAAATAATAATTAAAGTCAACACATTTGTTACAACTGACCTAGAAGTTTTTCTAGGTTTTCTTCAAACAGTATCAAACAGAATTAGCAAAATATCCAAAATAAATTCAACTTACAATATGAATAGCATAGAAACCACCCAGATTTTTTCAGCTATATTGCTAAGAGTAATTTAAAGCTTCTAGGTCCTGATCGCTATGAAAATGTTATTTTTGTGGTTTTGGTGCAGATCTGAATATCTTCAAAATAAATCTATTTTTTGTAAGTACAGCTCTAAAATAACACTTCTGTGATCCTTTATTTCACAAGTAGAGCTAAAAAATACAGTGTTTTTTTCTGACCACCATATTAACCAAGAATTTGGCATATTGGTTTATAATTAGTTAATTCATTCAACCTCTAAACCTGCTTAATCCAGTTCAGGGTGGTGGGGGTGCTGGGGCCTGTCCTGGCAACACAGGGCAGGAACCAACCCCAGATAAGGCGTCAATCCATCACAGGTCACATGCGCACACATGAGTCCATAAACACATACTAAAACACATGCGAGCCTTCTGCAATGAGAATTCATAAATTATAGGATCCAGATATAGATATCTGAGGTTACTGTGCTGGTTGCAAAGTGTCAAGGACACACAGGACATATGTTTGACAAACACATGCTGATCACTCTGAGACTCTATAGAAACTTAAGACCGTTAGAAAAAATAATAGATACTGTATATTAGTATCTGTGATGCTGAAATATCTAAACTTTTGTTTTACTGAGTGTAGTTTAAGTGAATTTAAGATAAACATTTTAGCTATGTTAGAAGAAAATGCTTTATTACTGGGAAATATGCCTTTGAAAATCACCACCTGCTATTGTTGGAGATGGTTATGGATTTGTTTCTCAGAGGGTGTGACTTAGTTGTCATCATTAATTGACAGAGTGAGTTCCAAATAACACATTTAACACACACTTTTCCTGGTGGATAAATTGAATATAGATGTTTAATTGTCTTTATGACATTTTTTTTGTGTTTCAGTATGCACTATTTGTATCAATGTATCATATTTTCTTTATGTAAATGTGGTGATATGTAATGACAGCACTGCAACTGATCTTAAACTGAAATACCATACAAATAAAGAGAACATTATTTTAACTGTTGTGTAGTGATTGCTACACATTTTCATTTTTTATTACAAAAATAATTTTTATTAATCTAGTAATGAATATTGCAAAGCCTGTGTTGATTCAGAATGTAACATGGATGACTCAAAGGTGGATTAGTTTAGATTAGTTTGATATCACATTGTAATATATCTGGAGTGTGAAGCGGGCACTATATTAAGACAAGAAAAACCATCAGCTGACAGCTAAGATCGTGGCAGAATGAAAAGATTATATGAGGAAGATGAATATGGTACATGAGCACTCGCACATACCTCACACACAAACACACACAATGGCTACAAACACACAGACACCGAGGGGAAGCTTGAAAGAAGACATAATCCCATGTTATTTACTATAGACACTGCTATAGACAAAATCCTAGAGTAAAATGAAGCCTGCAGCATGAAACCACTGCCATCTCAGTCTTTTAAAAGTTTTTTATAGAAAGTCACAGGATATTTTTATATCTGGTATTCAGATGATGTCATTAGTAATTAGTGAATTTCTGTGGAAAACATGAACACGAAACCTTGATTCCTTTCTTTCTTTCTTTTGTTCAGTGCTATATTATGCATGATCACTTGGCACAGATTTTAGTATGTGGAGGTCACACATTCAGGCTGATTCTAAAAGTCCAAGCATCTCCCCTTGCGACATACCTCCTGACTTTACTTTATGAGCACAACTGTGTGGCCTATGCCACACGTTTATTGAGTTTTACAGTTAGTTGTTTGAAACTAATACCCTCTCACCACATAGGTGTATTCTGAGGAGAAGCAGAATGAAAATATGGAAGTAAGTGAGGAATACATCAAACAGAATTAGTATGTCCTTGATTGTCATGATTCAGCAAATAATTTAGCAGTAATCCAATAGTAATTATATAGTTCTGACAGCATATCATGTCATGTCCCTTACAAATTGGGTTTTTGGGTCACTCGGCCCCAGCAGTGTGGTGGGTGGGGATGGAATGGAATGGGAAGGACAAATGGACAAATAACAAACGAATGAGTGTGATGGTGGTAGTGGAATTTAAGAGAATGTCAAAGTGGACATTAATCTGCTCCACTAAACCAGAGTCCTACACAGCCATTGTAAGTAAATGTCAAATGCCAGTGCACATAAGTACACTTCAGTTTTAACATCATAATGGATGAAATTATTTCACTCCAAATGTTTTGGGGAAATCATATGATGGTTGCAACTAGGCCTGTGTTGAAAAAATCGATTTTCCGATTCAGAATCGATTCGCACATGATGATCTGATTATCGATTCGTACGTCCAAAGATCGATTTTTTAGTGAACTTTTACCCCCGCCTCGTCACTGAATTCACGCAGGCGTGCTCGGTCTAACTAACTGTAAAACAACATGGCGACGGACAGTGACGGTAACGACGATAGTCAAATCGGCAATCTAAAAACAGAAGGACAGTTTATCCAGTGTCAGTGACTATTTACATTTAGTCCATGTCACTGACAGTTTACCCAGTGTTTTTACAGTTTAAAAAAGTTAAAAATGCTCTTGTAACGTTGGGCGCAAGGCGATGGACGAGACAGAATCCTTTGCACTTTCCAAATCGTTACGTTTATTACATTTACCGAAGCGCAGACAGCGCACATAAAACACGTTTACATAGAACATGTGTGACTCAAACAACGACGAGCACAGGACGCTGCGCGAACGCACATTAAATGGACAAACCACACAAACCCCACGTGATGACGAGACGAGCCACAGGTGAGGATTATCACAAGACACACCCGCACCCGCGGAGATACGCCCAACAGGGAGGGGTCGGGGACCGTAACGTGACAGTTCCGTTATTATATTCTTACTTTAAAGAAAAATACACGTTTACATTTTATACTTTCAGTTTATTAAGTGTGAGCACTTTTAAAATAAAAATGCATTTGGTAGCAACAGCTTTTGGGTGACTTCTTAATTATTTCAATCATAATAATAATGCACTGGTTAGTGTCCCAGTAGGAGTCCACTGTTGCAGATATAGACACCTCAAAGATGTCCTCTGTTTATTGTCCTGGATTACCTTTCTTGAAGGTAGATTTATGATTACCCTTTTCACCAGTCTTCCAGCCATCAGTAACTACCAACTACCAGTAACTATTTGCTGATTAATATTGATATAATACTAGTTTTAACATGTTGCTTCTGTACATAGTCAGGAAACAGCTCAAATAAATACATTTTTAATAACACTAAACCCCGAATTGGATCGAATCGGATCGAATCGATTAAATCGGATTAAATCGAAATAAATCGATTCTTAATCTTCAGAATCGGAATCGGATCGATTCTTGGAATTTGAATCGATACCCAGCCCTAGTTGCAACCTATTTTTAATAGTAACTTTGTAAACCTGTTCATCTGTGCCACTAGTTACACCTGGAATTACCATATTTACCACACCAAGCAAGTCAAAATAACAGTTAAGAGAATATTATATTTACCAACATTGTTAAAAGCTATAGGCTTAGTTGACAGCCAAGGCATGATCAAAGTGTTATCTCATGTAAAGTGTTATCTCATGTAAAGTAAAGTGTTATCTCATGTAATCTTATCACTGTCTAAGGAGGATGGCACCGCTTGTTCAAAAAGTGGTGGCTGCTCACCACGACAGCAGAACAGAGCCTTTGTTAGGCAGAAATGAAGGCACGTGGGAGCAAAAGTGATGGAGGGTATGAACAACAAAGCCTTTGATCCTTTGATTTTACTTCACAGAGGAGCAGGGGTCGCACCAGTGTGTTACTGGGACTGC
This sequence comes from Brachyhypopomus gauderio, assembly GCF_052324685.1. Taxonomy (NCBI): domain Eukaryota; kingdom Metazoa; phylum Chordata; class Actinopteri; order Gymnotiformes; family Hypopomidae; genus Brachyhypopomus; species Brachyhypopomus gauderio. Next base: position 8,668,420 of record NC_135224.1, read on the forward strand.
TATGGACACACTGTCCTGTTTCAACTTAACATACGTTCTACTTGAATGTGATTCAGCATTATTAAAATTAGATAAATAACTGATAACAGATAAATAATCATCAGAACTGAAGCTGGAGGTTTTCATTTACGCATATATTAAATGTGTGTAGGCTATAGCACAGAAACTTCTAGTACTTTTAATTTTTGATATTGCTGAGAGAGAAATTATATGATATGGGGGAGAGGACCCTGAATGTAAAGAGAAATTAGTAGCATGTAATGAGAAATCACAGCCACAGCTATGATTCTGTTGATTAAGAGGTGTATTCTAAGAACCCTGACAGCTGTGCTGAAAGGACTTGTGCGCGCTGAGCTCTGCACACAGGGACTGTGAAGAAGCTGAGAACCAGCAGCTCTCAGTGTCGCAACATTTCCCAGCAGCCGTGTTAATCCTCCAGAGTGAACTTGCAGTAGACAAGACCTGTCCTGCTTCTCCTGATTGATAACAGCATGGCACATAAAGCAAAGCCTGATTATGGTGCTAATCGTGTCTTGTTTTGAAGAAACACACAGGTCAGGTTAGACCGAGACTGAAACACTGGGTGTTTAGCTGCACACTTGAAGGTGTGCTGAGACGTGGAACTTTTCATGAAAAACTGACTCTGAACTATGCTACAGTTTCACAGCACAACTGAGAGACACACAGATAACGTTCTTAGTTTTTAACTCACTCATGTTTAAGTTGGTTTAATATTGCAGGTGGAAGCTGCCCTTTTATGTTAATTGACGACCAATTTCAGTTACGTTAACCCAATCAAAAAACGTTATATATCAAAATTAGAATTGTCTTACTGTTTCTTACCTATTGTAGGCATCAGGTCTGGCTACAAGTGCCAGGGTGTTGATTTGTTTGTTTGTGCTGTTACTGATGATAGTGTTCGACACGCCATCCTTGGTGTTATACTTCTTATTGCCTTTTAACATTTCTTCTGTCCTGGGGCGTCTGTGGGGCGTCGGGCAAAATGGGTCACTGTAGCCACCTGTTCCCTTTTTCTTGGTCTCAAAAAAGGTTCATGTGAAGGCTCTAAAAATCTGAAGACACCAAACAGCTCCCAAGATCGGACAACTAGAACCTTTCAAAAAGGACGGCTGTATGATTAACAAAACCATAAAAAGCTGAGAATGGAAAAGAGTGAGAATTCAGCGTCTGTCAGAGAAGCAATTTATTCCAATCGGGGAAAAAAGTGAACTGATGGTTGTCCTGGTGATTTTACCAAGGATATGTAATGCAGTCATCAATTTGCACCTGCTGGGGAGAAGAGGTATTGATGTGGGGAGACAACTAGGGAGTAAAATTTCCCTTCAAAGAAGAAAAGTGGAAATCTATAAATCTGATAACTGAATTAATGATCCAAAAACTGCTTCTTTCAGATATATTCTGTACAGCATTTGTGCATAGATTCTAAGTGGTCACTTCCTCCTCCTAATCTGGAAAAAACTGTTTGAGGATCCCATTGCAGAAAATAGTTTTGTAGAATTTATTTTCCCACCAGTAATCCGCATGTCTGTTGGAGCAGTAGGAGTCCTGGCAGCATATCCAGCACATGTAGCCCCAGTCCCCGAGAGCAGTGAACTGATAGAACAGTCACATGCCTAATGTCTGCAGGGTGAAGGCAGAGAAAAGCGAGCGAGAAAGAGAGAGAGAGAGAGAGAGAGAGAGAGGGGGAGGGAGAGAGGGACATCTTAGTAGACTAGAAGTTGAAAGTGAGAAGACAAGGCGACATGCATGATACATGATGGAAAATAGCAAAAGTAAGTGCTCACTTCCTGCACCCTCTGTTATAGTTGCTCTTTGCTTTCTGTTTTTGCTACATTGCTGGATTCTCAGCTGTAGTATGACAGTGATAGGGACACACTCGTTTTCTATTTTGGCTGCACTGACAGCATGGCTGTAGCCAGTTATGAGGTCACCAATGTCTAGAATTCTGTAATTATTTAGAGTTTAAAAAAATGAAGTTAAATACAACTGGACATATGCAGTGTCTGCTGTGTATGAGATATGGTCGGAGTGTACAGTGAGGAAAATAAGTATTTGAACACCCCGTGACTTTGCAAGTTCTCCTACTTAGAAATCATGGAGGGGACTGAAATTTTCATCTTAGGTGATCTGGTGCATCTTAGGTGCTTGGATGCTCATCACTGTGAGAGACATAATCTAAAAACAATGCAGAAATCACAATGTATGATTTTTTAAATGATTTATTTGTGATTTAAGCCAGCAGTTTCAGGCCACTGGCATTCTACACATGCGTTGACACTTGCTTCAGTTTTCTTAGCTGGTGAACACTTTAATAATTTTAGGAGGTATTCCGATAATTTAGGACAAAATAAACTTTTGTTTGAACACAGGGCAAATATTACACATAATTAGGCTTATGTGCCTCGATAGACTAATGGCCTATGTAAACATATTGCTCAATATCGTCAATTGGCTTACGTGGGATTTACTTTTACACTTACTCATACACATACATCCCATAATTATTCACTTAAAATATACAATACGGATGATGAATGTCATAAGAGTTGGATAACTTTGGTACAATATTTTAGATTTATTATGGTTTCCATGTCCATAAAAATCATGATGTTCTCTCCTTTTTATACTGCTTGTCTATTTATTTTTCTATTTATTGTACATTTATGGACACTTATTATATTCTTTTGTTTTGAGCTGTGACAATGTGTGTGAGATGTGTGATTAATATAGGATTGATTTATCTTTTACTGACTTACATTTACTATCAACAGCAGAAATAAAAAACCTCTGTGGATCAGAGGTAAATAAACTAGATATTCTTTTCTTCGGCGTGAGAAATCGGATGTGTGGCGTGTGAAGACAGTCAAATGCGTGTGTCTCATGCTCAATGCGTGAGAGTTGGCAACCCTGCGTTAAATGTCTGGGTTGTGGGGCCATAAAAACAATTTGTAGGTTTCTGAAAGACTGCTATATGTTAGACATTAATATAGATAGCTGCTATATATGTTAGACACTTTACAACCTATTGTACACCTGACGTTGTACTGTTGTGTCAAAAGACTGTTATTGTATTCACTAACTTACCTTCATGTTGTAGTGCTCGGTTAAAATGAAGTTTTAAGTGACTCCTAAGTTCAGTGGTCGATGGTGGCTTAAAATGCTCTATTGAGCAAAACGGGCAGTGATATTTGTTGCAACATATGCTACATCGTTCATACATCGGCACGAACTAAAACATGCATCGCAAACGCAGGGGAAACGCCTGAAACTGCGCATGCGCTGCCACTGGCCTTAACCTGCTGTCCTGAACCTGCTGGCGTATATCCGCGGATCCGCACACGAAAAAGGCGTTACTGCATCAGATCAACGGTGCCGTCATGAGGGGCGGAATCACAAACACGGAAGTTGCCATTGTCTTAATATAGGATAGCAAGCTTGCTAGCAAACTGTGAAGACTATTTGGACCAAGCGGAGGCATGGAGGTAAGCTGTAGTATGATGTTTTGTTTTGCTTTTACGTTTTTTTGCCCATGTTTTCCATTTGTACATTGCAGTAGCAAATTCGCATACCTTCGGTGCAGATCTCTCGCAATAAACAACTAATTAGTTGCTGGATCTATTGGAAGTAGTTTTTCTGTACTGCATACAGCGCATGAAGCATTTACACCTCGTGCAGGGATCTAAATGCCTTTGAAACAACAGGTGCACAAAAAGCTGCTGAACTCGGTGGACAGGTGTGTGGACGAGACCTTGGAAGGCATCGTGAGCAGCAACGGAGGTCTCGCGCTGTTAAAGGGCCACAGGGTTGTGCTCCGTGCAGACCTTGAGCACCTGAAGGGGAAGGTGGCACTGCTGTCCGGTGGCGGGTCAGGGCACGAGCCCGCACACGCTGGTGACTCCTGAATTTCTCTAATCTCCTGTTCACTCTGTCCGGCTGATATCCTTCAGTGACGTGTTCTGGGAGCTGTATAACGGTCTCTTTGTGTTTTCGCCCCTGTACCCCCTCTGTCCGTTTCCCTAAAGGTTATGTTGGCAGAGGGATGTTATCAGGTGCTATCGCAGGGGAAGTGTTTACCTCACCTCCTCCCGGCAGTATTCTTGCAGCCATAATGACCCTCTGGCAGAGAGGTGCTTCCGGTGTTCTGCTCCTGGTTAAGAACTACACTGGTGACCGACTGAACTTTGGCCTGGCCGCTGAAAAGGCACGAGCACAAGGAGTCCCTGTGGACATGGTGATCGTGGCCGACGACTGTGCATTCAAACAGCCCAGTAAAGCAGGCCGTAGAGGAATCTGTGGAACTGTTTTCATTCATAAGGTAACAAACAGAACAGAACACCACTGAACTGCACGTGCTCGGCTGTAGTTATGCTGTTGACTTTTTTTCTCCTGTGTTTTTTGTTTTGTTTTGTTTTAGCTGGCGGGAGCACTTGCTGAGGAGGGCCAGCCACTGGATGTCATTGTTGCCTGGGTGACAAAGGCAGCCAAACACATTGGTAAGAGCAACATGAATGGTGCATTCAACTCAAAACATACTTTTAGTTTCACATGCTGCCGTCTCAACCACAGAATCAAGTTCTGAAATCAGGGATGCACCCTCACTGTTGCAGGCACTCTGGGTGTTAGTCTCTCCCCATGCAGTGTGCCAGGACGCCTGCCTTCATTCCAGCTCCTGCCTGGGGACATGGAACTTGGGATGGGTGAGTCAAACTGTCAGGAGTCCATATTGATGACCTTATGTTCAATGATTAATAGGCTGCTGGGCTGTTATTGTACTGGTGTACTGAACATGGCTGTGTCTGTCCAGGAATTCATGGAGAGCCAGGCATTAAAAGATCCAAGGTGAGTTAACAGTCTTTAGTCTGAGGCTGAATTTGTTGGTTAACATTCTGGATGGTTTAGTTAATCCAAAACCACTAAATATAAAGGGAAAATATTTGCATCTAACTTGCTATTACCTTAAGATAAGATCTTCTTCTAAGCTTGGCAGCATATCATTTGTTTTACTGACCTTTGGATGGGATTGATTCAGATGGCTTCTGCCGATGAAGTTGTGAAGACTATGGTTGATCACATGACTGACCCCTCCAGCCAATCACATCTGTCTCTGAAGTCAGGTAAAATATAATATATTGTGGATTAGGGGTTAAAGGTTTTTAGTTATTTAAGGGCAACATGTGAGTCTGTATATACATTTGTGTAAGTTTGGTGGTTCTCTTACAGGAGACAGAGTTGCTCTTTGTGTGAACAATCTTGGTGCTCTGTCTTGCATGGAGATGGCTGTGGTCACTAGAGCTGCCATCAACTGCTTAAGTGAGTCTAACACAATATTAATATAATTGTATTATCTGAATACAGTGTACACCAAGAAGCCTGTAAAGACTACATTTTATGTTTTTCATAACATATGTTTTTGTAATGTTATACACCCTTTGAACAATTTCTAGTGGAAATCTAACAATCAATCAATCAATCAAAGTTTATTTGTATAGCGCTTTTCACAACACATGTTGTCACAAAGCGCTTTACAGGATTTAAAAGGTTAACAATACTACGGGTCCAGAACCCTAATGAGCAAGCCAAAGGCGACAGTGGCGAGGAAAAACTCCCTATGATGGTGGGGAATAGGAAGAAACCTCGGGAGAACCAAGACTCAAAAGGGAACCCATCCTCCATTGGGTGGCCCGTTAACACACAAATTACACAAAATACAGACAAATACACAAGTCACACACAAATCACACAATCAGACTAAGTGAAGGTAAAAATGAAAGTGAAGTAACACTGAAGTAACACTGAAGTGTGTGTGTGTGTGTGTGTGTGTGTGTGTGTGTGCGCGCGTGTGCACGTGCATGCATTCTATTGGCAGAGGAGCGTGGAGTTCTGATTACCAGGGTGATGTCAGGTTCATTCATGACATCACTGGAGATGGCGGGCATGTCTCTGTCTCTAATGAAGGTGGATGAGGAAATGATCCGACTGTTTGGTTAGTTTAATGCCTGCTGCACTTGATTTAAAACCATTTCTCTCTGTTTTTCTGTCATTAATGTTCCCTCGAACCGATCGGTTTGTATTTTACTAAGATCCAAGATGGCACCATTGTTGTACACATCACAACTATATGTTGGCACAAATTTGGATCTGTTGAATCCCTTTTAGTAGATCCATTTAGATAATATCCTGACATTGATATTGTTGGAGAGTTACATAATAAATAAATTATTATTTACGCCTTGGTATGTTTCCCCCTTTTGTTTGACCCTGGTTCTCTGCAGATGCTGAAACTACAGCACCAGCCTGGCCCAACCTCAGCAGTGTATGTCCGAGTGAAAGAAATCCTTACATCGATCCTACAGAGAGACCACCAGCCTCTGAGATTAATCTTGACCAAGGTAGAGAGAGAAAGAGAAGGTGGTTCTGTCCTAACTATCACCTCCGTAGAAATATAGTAGAAATTTGGGGACTTGTGGGTGGGGTGTTACAATAAAAAATAAAACAAGCAAATAATATTAATAATAGACTGTCATTGGCTGTCAGGTCATTTCGCTACTGTGGTGGCCCGCCCAGTTTTGGAGAGTGTGTGTAAAACCCTCGTGCAGAGGCAAGATGAGCTCAATGCCCTGGATCGCGGAGCAGGGGATGGAGACTGTGGCAGTACACATGCCCTTGCTGCTACAGGTAAGGCAAATCTTATTTATCCAACTCTTTCAAATTTATATACGAAGTATGAGATCTTTTATATTATAAAATGTTAAATTCCTTTGATCTGATTCCAGCCATTCAGGAGTGGATGAAGGATAGCACCGTCCCAGGAAGCCCCTCCTTACTGCTGACAGCTCTCGCTGAATTGATCGAGGGGAAAATGGGCGGGTCTTCTGGGGCGGTATGGAATATGTCCTTCAAATCTAAACATGCTATGCACTACCATCCTGAGAAGGAAAATTTAAGACCAATAATACTTACAGATATGGCCATGATGTGTGTATGATGAAAAACCATATGTGGTCTCTGAGTAAATGCTGACCGGTCCTTGCGTAGCTCTATAGTCTTTTCCTCACGGCTGCTGCTCCCCACCTGAGTGAAAGCAACAATGCTGCAGACTGGGCCAAAGCAATGCATGCTGGGACTGAAGCCATGAAAAGGTGGGAAACATACATTCACACTCACCAGCCACTTTATTGGGTATACCTGTCCCGACTGCTCATTAATGCAAATGTCAAATCACATGGTAGCAACTGCATTTAGCCATGTAGACATGGCCAATATGATCTGCTGTAGTTAAAATCGAGAAATGGGCAAGAAAGGTGATTAATGATTTTGAATGTGGCATGGTTGTTGGTGCCAGATGGGCTGGTCTGAGTATTTCAGAAACTGCTGATCTGTAGGGTTTACAGAGAATTGTGTGGGGTATATTTTCCTGACACACTTTTGGCCCATTAGTACCAGTTGAGCATCATGTCAACGCCACAGCCTACCCGAGCATTGTTGCTGATCATGTCCATCCATTTATGACCACAGTGTACTCATCTTCTGATGGCTACTTCTGATGGCTACATGTCATAAAGCGCGAATAAATCAAACATTACAAATTCATAGAATGCAAAATGTGCATTCAGTTCAATATTTAAAAAGCTGGCCTGATTTAGATTTAGTTGGTGATTTAGTTAGTAGGTGTTTTGATCTGGACTCAGTCTGGTTTCGTGAACATGACAATGAGTTCAATGTACTCAAATGGCCTCCACAGTCACCAGATCTCAATCCAATAGAGCACTTTTGGGATGTGGTGGAACGGGAGATTTGCATTATGGATGTACAGCCAACAAATCTACAACAACTGCGTGACGCTATCATGTCAATATGGACCAGACGCTCTGAGGAATGTTTCCAGTACCTTGTTGAATCTATGCCACGAAGGATTAAGGCAGTTCTGAAGGCAAAAGGGGATCCAACCTTGTCCAACTAGCAAGGTGTACCTAATAAATTGGCCGGTGAGAGTAGGCGTTATATCCAAGTTTTTATTATTATTATTAATGCTTTGAAAGTACTATAAAAATTTGTTTGAGTAACTTGGTTTGTGTTAATCGCTTGGCCATCATGACTGAAATGTGCAATACAAATTAACTTGCTTTGCTTTTAATCCAGTAAAACCAGTAACTAGGTGTAATTTCCCTCATAATCTTATCAGGCGAAGTCTTTATCTTATTGGTTCTCTGGATTTTGTGACAGGTATGGAGGTGCAGTGCCTGGTGACAGAACTATGGTAAGACTGACTTTTGAGTAGTTCTGCCTCCGTTTGAATTGCAAGTATTGTTAGTCCTGGGCAAAGCATTCACAGCTGTCATTTCAGTTAACACTGCATTCATTCCCTTGCAGCTGGATGCCCTGTGCCCTGCTGTGGAAGAGCTGATGAAGTTATCTGCAGCGCCTCCTGCTGCCCATATAGACATACTACAGGCAGCAGTGGAGGTACAATACGCAGACACTGAATTAAATGCCCATCTCCCTTTGTTCCTATATCTGTTTATTTATCCCTTCATTTCATGCATGCATTCTCTTATTAGTTATTATCTAATTGTGTCTCATTATCGGCATAACATTTTAAAACCGAATGTTAATGATAACGTTTGTGTGCTCTTACCCAGAAAGCAGAGGTGGGGGCGGAGTCTACCCGTGACCTCATCGCAAGGGCAGGCCGAGCAAGCTATGTTGCGTCGGAACGGCTGACCCAGCCTGATCCTGGAGCAGTGGCCGTGGCTGCTGTTCTCAGAACAGTGTTTGAGGTCTTGAAAAGCAAAAGGCAGTGATTTACACTGCTGTCGTGGTGTGTCTGCATTTTGATGATGTTTTATTACTGACACTGTCTCAGAGGTTGTGTCATGCTTGCGCTTGATGGGAACTAAAACAGATTCCTGTAAGTCAAGCACAGACTTCACACTAGAAACTGCATAACTGTGTTAATAACACATCCCACAGGGCTAAAATCATCTACAAGAGATTAACATTTCAAATAATAATAAAAATTCAGTGACTGAAGTCAAGCCGAATGGTATGGTAGGAGTTTAACAAGTTGAATGAGTTTAATTATGCATACAGGAAGGAAGAAAATCACCAGAGGAAGAGTTTAATAAAACAACATGGAACATAAATAACTACCAATGAATGTAAGTGCCAATAACTAAAGAAAGCCAATGTAGTCAGATAGACACGTCACTCATATTCTGTGTCGGTGATATAAGCTCAAAGAGCACACGGGTGGATGAAGCTCAACTCAACACAATCTCTTGCTTTGGTGGGGCCTCCATTTGTTGACTGGGTGTGAAGGCATTGAGGAGGCTGCCTGCTTCCTTGACTGGGTCAGCTTGTGTCCGTCCTCATAGTGGTCAGGCATAGAGTCCCCAAAAAATGTCTCTGGCAAACAATGTCCCTACGTGAACCAGGTAGACAGGTCTGGGGAGGGGAAAGAATGACAGACAGGCGATGGAAGACAGGAGACTGCTGCTTCCAAAATGGTTGGTTCTGTCACATTGGCTTTCTTTAGCTATGTGCTTTGTGTTTAATCTCTTTAGTCTCTTAAATTGGAGATTTAGGTTTTCTTCTCTTGTTTTTGCACATGAGAGAGTGGAGAATTCCATTCTGGCATGAATTAAGTAGTTTTAAGTAGCAATTTCTGAAAATAGAAACATGTGAAACATTTTTGTATAATGTGTACAAATGTGCCAGAGGGTCAAGAAAATCATGTTTTTTTGTTTTGTTTTGTTTTTCTTCAAAGAACATGTACTTTGACCACATGTGACCACTTCTTCTATTTCCTTCCTCAAACCTGGTCAAATGCAAAATATAATGTGTATGAGAATAACGCATTATTATAATAATAATTGCATTCAAACTGCATAGGACTGAAATGAATTTTAATAGCTGAAATGGGATTCTAATGTACAGATTCTTCTCCTGAAAAAGGAACCATGCAAAAGTATTTCTGACACAAGCCCTTCTGTTTTCTGTTTCTCTTTAAGATGCTAATGTTGAAACCATACTAGCATCCAAATAAAATTAAAATGAATCCTAATGAATATATTTGCTTATCATATTAATACAATTTAATGAGTACAAAATGAGCTATAATAAAACACTGAAACTATAATTCACATCCCACACTAAGATTGACCTCAGTGATGTAGTCAAATTATGACTGCCTTCTGTTTGACTTCACATGGCTAATGTTATTAAACTAATATATTTGCTCATGTAATTTTAAAATGAGTCCAAAATAAGCAATAACTAAATACTGAAAGTTAAGGACATTCTTCACAGAGATTCACCTCAGTTATGTGGTAATATCAGAACCTAGAAAAGTCATTTTGTCATTACCAGTTATTGAGTAGCACGGTAGCACAACAAATAGCTTGAAACTGCAGCAAAATAATTGTTTATAAACCCAAGAGCTTGTAGCTCTCACAAGTCTAATCCCATAACAAAGGCAGAGACTGTAGAGCAGTGGTCCCCAAACTACGGCCCGCGGGCCGGATACGGCCCGCCTCCACGTTTGACCCGGCCCCCGGAACATTTGACCTGGCCCCCGGAACACCCCCTCCCCCCTACCCCCAGGGAAAAAAATACTGCTCCTTGTGAAAGAGAACGTAATGGCGAAAAGGTTAGGTAAGAGAAAAATTGATTCTGAATGTAGGGTATTTAACCTGCAGTGGACAAACGATTATTTTTTTGTTCAATGCAAAGAAAAGGCTGTTTGTCTCATCTGTAAAGAGGCGCTTGCGGTATTCAAAGAATACAATCTACGACGGCACTATGAATCCCGTCACAAAGACCAGTATGATAGTTTGCAAGGCCAAATGCGGGCAGACAAACTGTTAAAGTTAAAAAGTGGACTGTTAGCTCAGCAGAATACATTTGTACGCCAAGCTCAGCTGAACCAGTCATCCGTTCGGGCCAGCTTTCGGGTTGCTCAAATTATAGCAAGCAGCGGTAAACCTTTCACGGATGGAGAGTTTGTTAAGAAATGTTTGAATGCTGTCGCGGAGGAAGTGTGTCCCGAGAAGAAAGATGTCTTCAATGCAGTGAGTCTGTCAGCGAGTACAATCACCAGACGCATCGAAGAAATCGGGGGTAATGTGTATGTACAGCTGCAGCAGAAGACAAAAGAATTTGACTTTTTTTCATTAGCATTGGATGAGAGCACGGATGTGCAGGACACAGCGCAGCTGGTAATTTTCATTCGTGGAGTTAACGCAAACTTTGAGATGAGCGAGGAGTTGGCAGCCCTCCAAAGTCTCAAAGGGACTACAACGGGGGAGGATATTTTCGGCAAAGTATGCCAAACCATGGAAGACTTGGACCTGGACTGGTCAAAGCTTGCCAGCATTACGACTGACGGGGCTCCTAGTATGGTGGGCGCGTCTCGGGGTCTAACAGGACGCGTGAAGCGGGAGATGGAAGAGCGGGGTCTCACCGCCCCGCTACAAGTCCACTGTTTAATTCACCAGCAGGCACTGTGCTGCAAAGTGTTGAAGTGGGATTCTGTCATGAAGGTTGTGGTGTCATGCATAAACTTAATCAGAGCAAAGGGACTTAAACACAGGGAGTTCCAACAATTCCTGTCTGAGCTGGAGTCTGCGCACGGCGACGTGCTGTATTACACAGAGGTCCGATGGCTGAGCCGGGGCAGAGTTTTGAGGCGTTTTTACGAGCTGCTACCTGAAATTAACGCATTTCTTCATTCAAAAGACAAAACGGTCCCAGAGCTGATGGACCCAGAGTGGAAATGGCACCTGGCATTTTTAACAGACGTGACAGAAATTCTGAACAGCCTTAACTTGCAGCTACAAGGCCAGGGGAAACTCATTTGCGACATGTATTCCCACATAAAAGCATTTGAGGTGAAACTAGCGCTGCTTTTGGAGCAAGTGAAAAAGCACAACTTCGTCCATCTCCCTGCTACCCAAAACCTCTCTGCAGAGAACCCAGCGGTCCCGTTCCCAACTGAAAAGTGCGTGGAAGCACTGGAAATGCTCAAGGCGGAGTTCGGTGTGCGATTCCGTGAACTACATGTTCATGCAAAAGAAATCCGTCTTTTCCAGAACCCCTTTGTTGCCGACATCGATGAAGCCCAGCCTTCTTATCAGTTTGAGTTGGCCGAGTTACAGAACTGTGATGTTCTGAAAGACATGTTCAAGCCCAACAGTCTTATTGACTTCTATGCCGCACTCCCAAACGACACGTACCCTAACATAAAAAAACACGCAATGAAGATGTCCACACTTTTTGGAAGCACGTATATCTGCGAACAAACATTTTCGCACATGAAACTCCTGAAAACTTCGCTGAGATCAAGATTGACAGATGAACATCTGCATCAGTGTTTGAGACTGGCTGTGACTAGAATGGAACCTGACATTCAACTTCTCACCAGCCAAATGCAGGCCCACAGTTCACACTGATGAACATACATAGGTAAGCTCACTTTTCTGACTTGAATGAGTCATTCTGAGTATAAACAAATATGATCATAAAATCTACTGGGATAAAATGCATAAAAAATGTATTGTGCTGTGTAGGTCACAAGGAAGTTGATGAGAGAGAAAGGTATCTACAAGCCTTCTAGAACCTACAATCTACAAAAGGATTATAAGGAAGGAACACGAGAACTTTGAGGGACTACTCATATGAGTCATTTAAGGAAGAAATTCTGTTCTGACAACTTTACCTGTTAAGATGTGCACGGCACAACAGAAAGTTAATGTTCCACAGACTTTTTTTTTTCTGTGAAGAACCCAAAGAGCATTTTTTGGTGTTATTTATTTTAATAATGGTGTTATTTTTTTCTTAAATAGTGTTATTTAGTTGGTTAATAGTGTTATTATTTATTACCAGACTTTTTTCTGTGAAGAACCCAGAGAGGATTATTTAGTTATTATTTCATAAATATTGTTATTTATTTTGTTAATGGTTAATATTTAGTTTGTTAATAGTGTTATTGTTTATTTCTTGACTTTTTTGTGTGAAGATCCCGGAAAGTGTTATTAATGTTTGGTTATGTGTCGCTTTCTGAAAACAATAAATGTTGCAGCACCCCTGTGATTGTCAAACTTTTCTGTTTCAAACTGACCCCGGCCCCCCATCAGAGAAGAGAAAAGTTATTTGGCCCTCGCAGGAAAAAGTTTGGGGACCCCTGCTGTAGAGGGTGGAACCTGCTAGCAGTGTGATCCTGTTTAAATTTTATACATGTAAACCTGAACAGGAAGTAAAGAAACCAGGCCAAAGACTGAATGGGACATTATAACTGGGTAAAGCAGACACGTGTCTTATTTTCTCCCCAGTGTAGTTTTCATTCTCTGAGTGTCCGTCTTACACTTCCTGCTTTACCTCACACACACACAAATAACATGCAGCCGTAGAAGCAGCACTTGCTGACTAACGGCTCATCCGGATTAACCTGAACTCTTGCCACATAAAGGTACATTCTTTTATATACTTCTTATCTAGAGATGGCAGTGCTTTCTGTATATGAAGCTGTCTTTATGGTCTGCCATAAAGGTCAGTAAAAGATGCAACTTCATATGAAAAATACACAGTGACATACAGAGTGATTTTTAGGTTTGGTATTACCTCATTCAACTAAATACAGTTACGTGAATATATATGTATAGGTGGTTCCATCTGAGACATGCTTCATACATTGTTGCAGGTTTTGTGGTTATGGTTCTTAGTTTCTGTAACAGTCCAATAATTTTGTGTAAATTTGAGCAGATGTGGAAACCCATTTCTGAAACTGTGGGGTCTATTTAATGGCTTCTCATATACACATCCCAGTGTTTCTGTTTTCATGCTGTTTTTAAGACATTAGTAGAACTATGTTTCCTTCTCTTTGGCTTTCCAGGAATAAATAGTTCACAAAAGTGCTATTTGTGTACACAACAGATCTATTTTATGTGTGAGTATGACTTCATGAAACCTGTTTTGAGGGCAGAGTGCAGCAGTGTTGAGCAGGAAATGAAGGTTTGCAGATGAAACTTTAAGATGAAATGTTTGCGCAATGCAAAGGCACTATCACCACACCACATCTGCTTACACCTGACATACCCTGACATACCCAACAGAAGCTCTGTACGTGTGAGGCACCCAACATGACCACCGGTCAGGGGAGTACAGTTGCTCATGCTTGATGGAAATGCTGGTGTGTGTGTGTGTATGTAATGGAGCTCTCGTCCATTCCATGTTGCAAACTATTATAATGGACAGAACCAGGAGACAACCTCAGTTTTAAAGACTCTTTTATTGAAACCCACAGGACTGCAGTTGGACCTTGTCAGAATGCTGAAAAACAATAAACAACTGTGATTATCTGGCACTATTCAGGGTGGCCAACTGATAGTGTAGAATATTACAAAAATTCCATGCATTTTTTACTGTTTATTGTGTGTTTTGAAAAGTCGTTCAACTTACCTGTTTGTCCCAGCATGTTCGCAGCCTCTTGCAGGTCAAAGGCCCTGAGTCCAGGGGTTTGTGGGGTTTTGTAGTCTGAGGTTGTGTTACAGGTGGAACTTTCCATCTCCGATGTTGGAGCCGGGGGAGAGGACCTGCTTTTATGGTTCTTGTTCTAAAAAGGGGATTCCAGCATGAATGTTTTATTATGAAATGTTTTATATTAATTCTAAAATATTGCTTAAATAATAAAATGTTTGATTTAAGATAAAATAGAAGATGGTAATTATAACTTGTGCATTTTAAACCTTACCTGCGGGCGTGCCAGTCAGTGGTTGAGTCCAAGGTGTAATGTTTGTAAAAGGCAGAACTCTGTGATAAGAGGGGAGAGCTGACTTGAAATGCAGATGAGTGAGGGCCTGGTGCATATGTTGATTAGTTTATCTTTTTTTTTTTTTGCGCATTCTTTATTAATGTTTGTTGGGTTCCAAGGCACTCTTCACGGTGGACTGAATAAATGTGGTATATTGGAACTTCCGGTTCAGTTTTTTTGCAAACGCCACTCGGCTATTCTGCAACAGTGTAGTTGAAGGTTAACTAAAGTATTGGAGCAATGTTGGAACATTTTTGCTTTCTCTCTTTCTCTGTCTCCCACTGGCTCTCTGTTTACCATTCTCTCTCTGTCCCCTCTCTTTCTCTGTCTCCCACTCTCTCTCTCTCACCTTCTATCTGTCCCCACTCTCTCTTTCTCCCAATCTCTCTCTATCCCCTCTCTTCCTCTTTCTCCATCTCTGTCCTCTCTTTTTATAAAACCAGATGGAGTTTGCCTGCAGTCATGTCGTTTGTAACTGGAGGCCAGAGAGTGTAACAGAGGGGGAAATGAGGCAATCAAAAGGTTTAAATCAAGGTTGGTTCTGTTTTTTTTTTTTTTTTTTTTTTTTAGCCTGGAATGAAAAATCACTGATATACATTGGTGAATAGAAAAAATAGCCAAACATTCCAAAGAGCAAAGAAATTCCAGATAAAATAGCCTTAATCATTGTTATACTCAAATGAACACATTCCTTATTAGGTAGGTTCCTACTCCAGCATAGGACACATTTGGTTAACATACCGGGCTGTTCTGATATATGTTTTTTGTATGATCTTTTTTGTATATATGATCTTTATGTTCTGATATAGTCACACTGTGTTCCTGCAGGGTTTTCCTCCACACTGTCCTGTGGTTTGTCCAGGACACATTCTGAGCATCCTTATGACAACCGCATCGCTGTCATTCCAGAACCTGGTGAATTAAAAATAAATTAGATTAAATTAACAAACACATAGAAATGATGAGAATTAAAGTTGGGGGAAGAAAATCTAATCAAACTCTTTGGGCAGTATTAGATCCCACACACTGATTGTCCATATATTTGTGGTGTTACTTATTAAGTAGCATTAACCTTTGAACCTTTCCACTTAAGTTTTAACCTTCCCACTTAAATGTGTTAAATGTCAAGCAGAAATTTTATGTCTTTGATAAGACTTTGAAAGTTCAAAGAAAATAAGATTCACATCCTCTTGTGGGTGTGAAGACAGAAGTAATGAAAGATGAAAGCATAGTTTCCGGAAAGAAGTCCACAAAACAATGATCATTTACCAAGAAAAAAAGTACATTTATGCTGATCTAGTTTTTACTTTGAGATTTACACTTTTGGTTTTCTTTTCAGTGCCTTCTTTAACTCCACCACCAGTACCTCCTCGTCGGTCAATACAAAAAAAGCACTTAAGACCCATCTCACTGCCACCTCCACTACCCCCCCGAGGTCAGGCCAGTAACATGACGTTACTATTAAGCAAAAATGTTTCCTGGATTGTTACCACACTGCTTGTGCAAGCACATTTGACGTTGGCCTACATGATTTCCTTATTATTGTATAACCACTTTTGGTTGGCTGTTTTTAGTGAGCAAACACCACAAGCACAACTTTTGTATGAAGCTTAACTTGCACAGAAATACAGAAGCACATTAATATGGGTTATCAAAAAACTGGAGAGATGGACAAAGCATTTAAGAGGCCTAAACAATTATGAACAAATTATCTACTTAATGAAAGAACAGCTTTTCAGAATAACATGGTTTTATTTAAACCAAATGTAATAAAATACATAGAATAGATAGTATGTATGTACAGATATGTATGATAGAATAGATAGATGTATGTACAAAATTACTGCCAGTGTTAAATTTGAATTCTCTATCTCTTGTTTGTCTGTCTACAGAGCCAGAGGGTAAAGAAGAGACTTGCCTTAAAGCTAATGTAAACGTAGTGTCTCTCAGAATAGGAAGTCTGGTGGACATAAGCAAAGGTGAATTACTCAGTGTACACACACAAAAACAGTGTACTCCGTTGAAAATGCATTTAATCTTAGAAATACACATAATAGTTTGGCAAAAAAACTTTTGTACTGTACACAATTTGCTGCTTTTGTACTGGAGCTACTTTTGAGTTGGCTAATCCATCTAGGGGCCCACCAATTCTGTTGCAAACTACTTCCTGAAATCATCACACATTTCCCTTACAAGAAATTTGGTTGCAAGTATTGTAATCTGACATTCATTTGTATGTATAAGACAAGGCGCTAATGCCAAAAGCCTAAAGAATACAAAATCTGGATTAGATACAGCTAGCAAAAGGTTAGCAGTTGCACTAGCCAAACTATCTATTGTTAGTAGTAAGCAGCGGCAATATCAATGTTGGCCACCTATAATACAAATGGGCCTATAGATAACTGGATTACATACTCCTGGCTAATTGTTGGCCAACGTTACTTCAACCTAAGAATTTTCTGAACATGACTATACCAAAAAAACAAACACCTGTTGTGCGTTTGTGAGCCAGAAAATCGTTGAGTTACAGACACCACAGCTGATAAATCTATGATTCCATTTCCTCATATAGGCTACTTGGATTATGGGAAAATACGAGCAAAATATGGGCAATGTCAGTAGACCCCCCTCAAACCTGGTATTTCTATCAATGTTCAAGCCTAACCTTGGTCAAATCATTGGTGTGTGCAGCTTTGTACACATGGACCCTCCCTCCTGTCTGTCTGACACATTCCTTCCTGTCTGCCATGGTGCTCTTTGAGGTGACTTGCAACAGCCTCCAAGCCTTTTAAAGGAAATCTGTACTCTGGCCAGTCTTGATACAGTCTTGCACAGCACTAGGTGAAGGTTCTGGTTCTTGACCCCCCAAAATTGAGACTCTTCACCAAGCCTAAGAAAAAGTGCAGACTTACAGTGGTTTGATGGGGACTAGTGTTGTAACAGAAAACCATCATGGGGAGATAACATACTTCTAGACAAAGAGTCCGTGGCAAATTGTCAAAGGTTCTGTTTAATCATTCTCATTGGCCATTCCATCAGTGTGGTAGGGGCCACTACAAGTCCTCCATAAAAATGGCATTGCTGACTAGCCTATTCTCAGAACAACAGCCATGGTCAGAGTGAAGGCAGCTTGCAAAGCCAAACCATAAAACCAATTGACCACCAAGATCTGAGCTATCTATGCACTGGTAGCTAACAACTGGCAGCAGCCATTGTGTACTTACAAGACATGTTCATCATTACAAGGTTATTTTCTATACCCTTCTAGAAGAGCTAATTTGGTATATAAAGTCAAAAGGTGGTCCGTGAAACTGTTCATGGCAGCAGGTTTAGCATCCTTGGACATTTGACATCGCTTGAACACCTGACAGCAGTGTCCCTCCTAAGAGGACATCTGTGGCAAAGCCAATCCCATAATCCACTCAGTGCCTTGGTGACCATACACTTGATGTATCTGCATCAATACCACTTCTTTCAGAGATCTAAGCAAAACCAACTAATAGACCTCTGTCACATTTATAAGACTGGAAAACTCCCCATCTTCTTTCATACCTCCCAGACTTCCCCTGGACCATGCACAAGGACTGCGGACAATGCTCCTTGATAATGGCCTCCTTGAGCACCATAGAAGACTCATTTGATGGAGCTAAAGTCTGACATAATGCACATACAGCTGATCTGTCCATGTGGTTGCCACACTTCTTTTAGGCTTTTTTGAGCCACCCAAGTCCATCACTAACTTAAGCAGAGGGAATTGCCACTTAGTAGCAGACTATATAAGACCCAGCCTATAAATACCCACATACAGAGGAGACATTATCAGACTATATAAGACCCACACTATAAATACCCTCATACAGAGGAGACATTATCAGACTATATAAGACCCACACTATAAATACCCTCATACAGAGGAGACATTATCAGACTATATAAGACCCACACTATAAATACCCTCATACAGAGGAGACATTATCAGACTATATAAGACCCAGCCTATAAATACCCACATACAGAGGAGACATTATCAGACTATATAAGACCCACACTATAAATACCCTCATACAGAGGAGACATTATCAGACTATATAAGACCCAGTCTATAAATACCCACATACAGAGGAGACATTATCAGACTATATAAGACCCACACTATAAATACCCTCAAACAGAGGAGACATTATCAGACTATATAACACCCACCCTATAAATACCCTCATACAGAGGAGACATTATCAGACTATATAAGACCCACCCTATAAATACCCACATACAGAGGAGACATTACAGTGGATGCTGTAAATGAAAATATGTAAGTCCTGTGTAGCACGTGCCCACAAGTTTACATGTTAACCCTTCCCCTGCCACACAGTCTTTCTGAGGTTGGTTTTATTGATACATAAAATTGTATGATGCCCTTATCTGTTTATTTAGCCTATTTGTGTAGTCCGGATTTTTTGCCACACAAGTACTTTAAGCCTAACCTACACTTAACATAAACGGATCCTAAAATCATTTAACTTTTTAAAATTCCTCCAGGCAGAGATGTTCTTTATGTGGATGATGAGACTGATGCTGACTACGTGAATCTGTCCTAAGACACAAACTGCCATTATTTTAACTTGTCTTAGCCTCCAGTATCCAGAGCAGCCAGAAACCAGTGTACTGTGGAAGATGTAGGGCAGTCATGTCTTCTGTCAGCACCTCACAAACCAACTCAAACACAACGGTAAGCATCAGCAAACTAAGCGTGTACGTGTGTGTGTGTGTGTGTGTGTGTGTGTGTGTGTGTGTGTGTGTGTGTGTATACTTCACTTTTGAAACTTTTCTTCTCTCTCTGATTGGGTGAAACACAAGCATGCAGCCTGCGCTTCATCTGTGACTTCCCTAGGACATGTACATGCATTTACATACTTTTTCTGGAGGAAATCTTCATTGTCACTACAAATGCACTTAAGTCTGAGTAGTTGCGAGTGAGGAATGGAGTGTTTGCAGGCCTTGGAACAGGAAGAAGTGTAATGCAGATAGGAATGAGAGTCTGTAGGTTTATAATGCATGGTGGTATTTAACCAGGAATTTGTAAGATTCACTGAAACATCCAAAAATTTATTCTCATGTGTATTCAAGAGCTGGATGGAACTTGGAGAATGAAGAAATTAACAGTTGGAGCTCTTCTAATGTGCATGTACCAAAAACGTCATCAACATATCTCAGAAATTGTAAAGGTATAAGTCCAGTGTATCGCTCAAAAGAATGTTTCTCAACAAATCCAACAAAGAGGTTGGCAAATGTTCTGTTTAGTACCAATACTTCTCTTATTTGTGAGTAGTACTTACAGTCAAAAGTGAAGCAGTATAGATATTGTAATGCTGTGATGGTTAGTGCTGTGGTGATTAGCGCTGCCACCTCACAGCAAGGTGGTTTAGGTTCGATTCTCTGCCTGGTCTGCTCTGTGTGGAGTTTACATGTTCTCCCTGTACCTGCGTGGGTTTTCTCCGGGTGTTCTGGTTTCCTCCCACAGTGCAAAGACGTGTGTTAGGTTGATTGGTTGCTCTAAATTTTTGGTAGGTGTGTGTGTGGTGGACTGGCGACCTGCCCATGGTGTACACTGCCTTTGCCTGATGATGCTGGGATTGGCTCCAGTGACCCCGACTAGCGGGATTAAGCGGTAGACATAATGGATGGATATTGTAAAGCTTTCTGTGCATTTTCTTTGTCTGTCCCCTTCTAGGCGTGGTGCTGTGAATTCTGTGGTAACCTCAATGCCCTCTCAGAAAGTGAGCTGAAATTGGGGCGTTCTCCTCTGTGGACACCTCCAGGCAGAGATGTTCTTTATGTGGATGATGAGACTGATGATGACTACGTGAACCTGGAGGACATGTTGGTGGTCTTCTGCGTGGATATTTCCGGAAGCATGAGCGTCACCTCAGAGGTTCCTTTTTCTTTATTTCATCATTTCTCTCCACAGCAGTGCATAATTTTTCTTTTTTCCTAAAGTAGATACATATTTTCTGTCTTTCTGTACCTGTCTCTTGGTCTGTCTTGCTCAGGTGTCTCCTGGCAACAGCATGAGATCACCCACATATGTATCACGGTTGCAGGTGAGTTTCCATTGGAAACAAGTTGAAGATCACAGGACGTGTGCTGTTGTCAACATTCCTTGTTTTATGTTTTCAGGCTGTTCAAGAAGCCCTGCAGATGGCGCTGTCCTCCCTGCAAAAATCTTCACCTCATCGACGGGTGGCAATAGTCACATTTAATGATGAGGTAAAGAAAGGAATAAACAAGGAGAAGATGCATACTTCATGAGATCAAGACTGATAGACAGATGTTATTGTTAATACACACATTTCAACTCTAATTATTAAAAACATTACATTTACACAAACTAAATGAAGTATTATTTGCTGATACTTAAATGTCAGCTTACATACAAATTGTAGAGAACATACATTTATATATAAGACTCCTAAAGGGTTTATAACATTACTGTCCATCACCAATATAAACCAAAAGGTCATCAGTGTCTATTCTTTTGACATTTGTAATAATGCTACTTGGTACAGGTGCCATAGAAACTGCTCTGCAGAAGCCATGGATGCAAAATATAACAGTGACATAACTAGCTGGCCTCTGTGTGTCTGCGTTATGAGGTGACAGTGTATGGGGATGGAACAGGTGTCCCTCTGTCTCTGCGGGACTGGGCCCTGGTGGACTATGACCATGTCCTGGAGCAGGGAGAGAAGTACTGCACACCGCACTGCATCGCAGAGACCTTCCAGAGCCTTATGCAGCGGGTCAAAGAGTGAGTAAGATATGAGGGCTTCCATGTTTGTTGCAGGATTTCACCCACTGGGCTCTCACCTCTCACCCATTCTCACCTCTTTGCTGGTCTCCGTGCCAGTCGATTTCCAGATCTATCCTCATGTCTCCTGAACCATCTGTACGTGCATGTCTCTGTCCCTGGTATTGTAAGCACTATGACAACTCTAAACTTTGACCTTTTTAGATTAAGAGAGCATGGGGCCACAGCCCTGGGCCCTGCTGCACTCATCTCTATCGCCATGGCCTCTCAGTTCACTGGATCAAAGGTCAGCATCTGAATTTCATCTCTTTTGAACGTCTCAAAATCTAGACTTTGTCACCTGAACGTTCCCAACACCATTGAAATGCTACTCGCTTCGTCATACTAAGCTTCCTCCTATGTGTGTGTGTTTCAGGTCATCATTTGCACAGATGGCCGGGCCAACATAGGCCTGGGTCAGTTAGAGCCGGAATCCCCCAGCTCTCCGCCACCCTCACTATATTTCTACAACAAGTTAGCCAGTCACGCTGCAGAAAAGGGGTGTGTCATAAAACATTTGACTTCTTTTGATAAAACGTTTGTCTTTGTGAATTTGTGATGTAATGTAAATTTAAAATATTTTCAAATGTAAAATATACACAGCCTACCCAACACTTGCATGGTACCTACACTCAATGTATCTTTATACTGAGTCTTTAGATTTATAACTAGACATAGTAGCTTAGTTCAGAAAAATACAAATGTATTTTGAAACAAATTATTGCAGTGTAGTATGTTCTTGTGCAACAAAGTGATCTTCTAATAGAATACAGTAGAACTGTAGGCTAAAGAATGGAAAACCCTATAACAGAAAACAGTTATCTATATACTACAACAAAAATACTACTGGCGTGCGAAATTGTGGTTGTGTGCAGAGTGATTGTGTCGGTAATGACATTTGAAGGGGAGGACTGTCGTTTGGCGGAAGTGGGGAAGCTAGCTGACCACACAGGAGGCAGGGTGAGTGTCCTACCCAAAGCTAGCAGTGATCACAAGGCCAGCCAGCACTACCAGTATGAGACAACATCTATTAGAGCAAACGGTCACAGATAAACAAACAATATGCTTGCATCTGACTGACGGGATGTGTGTTAATAAACTGGAATTTAAAAGAAGCAGACACCTCTTTGAAAAACATGTCATCGTGATTTATGTGTACTGTGTCACATTGCAACACAGAAACAATTTGAACACAAGGGCATATTGTGATAAGGAATTCCATCAAGGCACAGACACTGATGACTTAAATACTACAATCACTACCTGTGCATCTGTTTAGTTCTGTACTCACACAAAAGATCTGTGCAATACACACTTTGTCTTATTCATAGAACCTATGATATTATCACCATCAACTTCAACAACACCATTAAAAATGTTTCTGAATCAGATTCTTCCTACATTGCATGCGGTGTATCTATTCTGTCCACAATTACACAAATGTCCGGTGACATTACTATTAAGATGTCATTATTGTCATCATGTCATTGTCATTATTGTCATTACTATCAAGATGTCACTATTACTATTAACAGTCTGTTCTCTAATGTGTCACTAAATCAAAGTTGGTACAATTGCCAAATGCACTGGCTGACCAATCAGATCTCTGAATTGAGTGCATTATTTTCCCTTCCATCCTCTGACCACTAGATCAATATAGTCAACATCGGTACAGTGGCCACGGAAATTCAGACTGCTTTGGCTGACAATGTCTTAGCAACTAATGTCGTAGCAACCCTTCTGGCACCTGAGGGCTTGTGAGTATTGTCTGTTCTTCCAGTAAACTGCATTATCCTTATTCTAAACTACAAAAGTAGAATTTAAACTTCATCTGTAGCTTCACTAAATACAGATTTGTATAGCCATGTACTATGCATGGTAGGAATGAATAGGTGCCTCATTGTAGACCAGTTGTGAGAGCGTAATATGATATTGGAGCGAGGAGCACCAGCCATCAGTGCTTGTGCTGTTCTGCTGCTTGTGAAATGGGTGACGCCTAAATGAACATATCCGCTTTTGGCCTGGACTGCACTGCAGCTTGGAACCTAACGGGCGATGGCAGCTGGGAACCTTCGGTGATAAACAGTTCAAAACGAGTTGTGTTGTGAAAATGATTTTTGATAATCTTGTATACTTTTACCTTTCATGCACAGATAAAAACCTGGACTGTTTTTTAGAGGATCCCTTTTTTGGAGGGTCCTTTTTCACCTTTGTTTGAGTAGAGTTATCTTTGTATAATTCTGTTTCCTAACAGCATTTCTACCTGAATTTGAGTAATGGGTTTGAATGTGTTTTTGTGTTTTCCTTCAGGTATTTTCCATTTGAGGAAGACAATCACATGCTTGTGAGGGAGATCGGTAATGTTACAGGTGGAGTGGAAATCACTTTCCAGTTTGCTGTCAAAGCAGACAAAGTGGACAGTAAGTGAACCAAAAATTTTGCCTTTTCTCTACGTATATGGTCTCTACGATGGAACTAATGGAGCCTATGTATACGATCTCTACAATGCAGTCAGCGGTTTTTGAAGAAGACCTCAACGTTTTGTAAGATTACATAATTAAAGAAAATCAGGTATGAAATGTGTGGGATAATAAGAGATTTTGTGTATAGCCTTCCAGATAAGAGACAGGGTGCCATTCCAGCTGCAACTGTCTTTCCGAACTCGAGACTTAAAGAAGGTGATCCGAGTGATCACCCAGCAAAAGCGTGTGACCACAAGCAGGTAGCACGTCGCCCAGAATAGCCTCCCACACCCACGTGCAGTACCAGCCGTACTGAAGGACGCCAACCACTGTTGTGTTCTTCCTTTCCTCTCCAGCTGGGTGTGGGCCGGCAGCCTTAACATGTCCGTGCTCGGGGTTCACTGCGCCCAGCTGTGCGCCCGGCTCACCATGGAGGGCAGGATTCAGGAGGCCCAGAGGCAGCTCCAAGCACAGCAGGACCTTCTGAAAGATATCAGGTGTGCACCCGAAAACTCGGCGGTCGCGTTAGTTTATGGACTCTTGTGGATTTGTGAGTGTGAGGAACAAAGAGTCATGGTGTGAAGTGTGGTCTGAGTGTGTGTGAATGAAGAGTATATTGATGTTTGTATGTGTGTGTGTTTGGATGTTTACACTTTTAAAGATACTTATTTAAGGAATGTAATGTTTCTACCAGTGAACAGAAGCCAAACCCTAAAGAGGAGAGTATCTATGGCAACTGGATAAGCACCATGACTACGATCTGTGAGGACCTGACTATGGACACACAGGTGTGAAAATGCCCTCAGATCTAATAACATATCATTCAAATTAACTGCTATGTGAGCAACTATAATCAAAATGTTTGCTTTCAGATAATTTAAAAGAAACATAAAACATATCAACTCACAGCTGTGTAAGTCAATTTCAAAGAAAATAAGGAAAACATACCTGGTGCTAAATTCTTATTTTTCTTTGGCTGTTTGAAAACTTTGATCTGATTTAGTGCGTACAATCCACTGCCAGGCCAGCTACACGTTCCTCTCATTGTATATACCCAAAAACCTGAGTAGCATTTTTCCATGACTATCTAATCTCATGCGTGAGATAAATATCTGCTGTGCATGCACTCCGGACACGGAGGCAGCGTTGCTGACCTTTCACCTACTTGTCTCTCCCTCAGAAGGAGGGCAGAACCTCCACCACCTTTACGCCTAGCCGCGCGTCTGCCACGGTAAGTTCTGGAAGACGAGGGGCGAAGGAAATACACACGCACACACATGCATACACGCATACGTATGCATACACACAGGTGCACACTCACACCTGCTGCTGGCTTAGACTTTTATCCTGTTTCAGGGTCTGTCAGATGAGGCGGCGAAGGTGGTGTACCAGCTGAAGAGGGCACAGAGTGTGGGGGAGAATAACGAGAAGGCGGCCATTTTGGAAAGTTGATAATAAGTTGGCTTCAGTGGTCCGTTCGTTAAAAACTTTGAAATGGAGACTTGAGGACAGTCCAATGCTGCTGACATTCACTTTTTACCCCTAAAATATTTTACCTGAATTTACATAAATATCAGCGACTAAGTAAAAACTATGTTTAATTGCAATTTTAGGCATAAAAATTCCTTTCTTACAATAAGGCTTGTGATTGTTGTATACAATATTGTATAGCCTATGTTGTATATTTATAAGCCATTTTTAAGAGTATATGGAACAAAGGCCCACTGACCATGTAGTAATCATGTAGATTTGTAACGTTCATTTGTAAATAATTTAAAACAAACCAGTACATGCATAAAATGGTACTTGCATATGGACATTTCTTAAAGGTTAAAAACACCACTAATTTTACATTTTAACTTCGAATTTGCTACAGTAACCTACTAACTTAATTTTAGTGATTCAATTTAGTTATTACATGTCACGGTTTAATCCAATCTTGTGAATGGCATTGATTATTGAGATTTCCACTGACAAGTCTGACATCTCATGTCTGACATTTCATGTACTTTACTGTACACACACACACACACACACACACACACACACCTTCAAATAAACAAACGTGCTCAAAACTTGAGTGGCTACTAGTTTATGGGTGAAAGGTTAGCGTGCGATTGAGCCCATTTGAATGAATCGCAATGCGTTTTGATTTATGGAAGAAGTACAGGTGCTAGTGTAGAATACCTCTTTTGTAATGATGCGGTTCTATCAAAGATCTTCTGAAGACGGTATGTACCCTTCTGGTTTTCAGCTATCAGCTGGTTTCTATGTTTCAGTGATTTTAACTGATAATTTTTTTATTGCACAAACTATTTTTGCCTATTCTATTAACTGCAAATAAGATTTTTCCATATGTAAAATGTTGTTTTTTATAAATACTTCATTATCATATATGTTGTCCCTATTTAATCAAAATCTATTGGACATTTGATGTTCTGTGTATTTAGAACAACATGATGTATTGCTGAGTAAAACAGCAGCAAGTATGTTTATTAAAACAGCTACAGTTTCTGTGTGTATTATCCAATAAAGATGTAAGATGTAATCAATTCATTCTTCATTCAAATCTAACATGGTTTCATATACATATGTACAATATATATATATTAAACATTAAATCAGAAGCACTTTGCTTGCACAGCTGATGGACATCTGTTTCAAAACGTCCTGTTTCTCTAGAAACTTACTTTGTGTAATTTACTACAATTTCTCTCTTTCTACAAAAAATTCTCAATATATATTATATATACAATTTCTATATATATATATATATATATATATATATATATATATATATATATATATATATATATATATAATTTCTCTTTAAACTTTGTGTAAACTTGTATATGACATATATAGACATAACCATAACAACCAGCAGAGACATAACCCTTTGAGATGTAGTCAGACATCTCATGAGATGTAGTCAGACAGGTTGGAACACATTATGTCCGCATCTGTCAGCCAAAGCATGTTGGCTTTCTTACTATTTATGTCTCATCGGGGATTTGACCAAACTAGCGATTTTGTCTAAATAAAAATTTTGACTAGTAACCAGAGTTTGGCCTGTTAGAAATATCATTCACATTGGATCAGCAGGTGTGTGAGCAGATCTGTTAGAAAAGCTACGAATAGCTGCTTATATTAATGTTTAAAATTCCCTTGAAGTCATTTTTGACCAGTGTATGGAATCTACAATGACATACAGGTACAGGAGCGAACCAGCCAGACGTATACTCTCTAAACATGCAGCCAGCCAGTAAGAAGGTAACAGGTTAGTAGAGCAAGCTGACGTGAACAGGTCAAAACCAGATGGTTTGGTTAATTCCACACAGTGGCCTTCACAGCAACTATCATATATAAGGAGGAGCATGAAAACGGAGGACTGTGGCTCACAGCTGAGCTCAGGGAAGAGAGAAGACTTTAGAACCTACACTCTGCACTCAGAAGAGGTATGTGCTACCACAAGTGTTTTTCTGCGTATGCAGAGAGCTTGGTTATATAGCATCGACTTCTGTGCTTTTGTAACTGTTAATCTAAGAAAGACATAAGTTCTCAAGTCAAAATGTGTTGCTGGTTTGCGTAGATATCACAGAATGTTTTGCTGCTTGAGGAAGCAAATTCTTAAGATATATTTAGCTGATGTGCAAAAACATGCATCGTTTATAGGATCTCCTTTTACAATATGCTGGTTGACAACACACATTAAAGAATTATACATTTCAGTGGGTGGGTACCATGCTACTCTGCAGAACACATTCTTTTCTGAAGCCATACAAATTGTGTAAAAATCCTCTGTGTAATTAGGGTGAAAATGAACCTTGATTATTACTGTGATCACAAACCTGTGGATATTTCCACTCACCTGGCCTAATATGGAATCAGCATATCTTAAATGGTACAGGGCTGGGAATACAATTGCGTATTATTGACGGGTCTAACCAATTTATTGGAAACAATACATGACGACAATCACCAAAGCTATTTTTCTTGTTTATATGGGGCTTTTTAAAAACAGAAATTTTTAAACTATAGAGAAAAATGAACAGTGAGTTTAACAGTGCCATAACCTGCATAACTGTTCTACCCTCTGCATCGTAAACGGTGACCTAACTTTCCAGACCTTCCAGATGACTCACAGCAAGCCAAAACCAAAACAAACTGGTCCACACCAGATCTTTGCACACCTCTGCAGGTCTGTAGTCATACAGAGACTGAGCAAAGCCTTTTAATACACACACATCAACCAACAAAAGTGGTAAAGTTACATAGAGTGTAAAGGGGAAGCAGGATCTATCATAGCATCACAATAAGCGCATATGAAGTCAAAACAGGTCAAATAAAATGATACCAATATAAAATACCGATTAGTTAATAACTTGGTTAATAACTACATGTAAATACAAGGTTTCTTTCCTACAGTCATTTGGAATGTACGATTTGCAAATTGAACTTGTATCAGTCACCTGCATTCTTGCAAAAAGATATGGTAGGTTTTAAGATGTTGTGTACCTGGTTTGAAATTTAGGTTTATTATAAACGCTTTTTTTTTTTTTACAGATCAAGCATAGATTAAAATTCATATTTTATATTGATAAAACCAATGTTAAAATTTAACATGAAGCCTGAATGGAAAAAAAGAGTGTGTTCATGAAAACATATTAACTGGATATTAACTGAGACTTGAGTGAGTAGAGTTCAGTGAGTTCAGTGGGTAATCCCTTAGATTAAAGATCTGTGCATCAGCTGGTTAAGCGTCATTCTTCGGCCGAAACACCTCAAAAGGGTAAAACAGATGCTTCTCTCCGTAGCTTGTTAAAAAGTAATTTTTTCATGGTTCAGATGTGTTTGAAGATTACATTACTACTTCCTTTTCAGGTCTCCATTTAATCTTTCTCTTACTTATCTTCCTTCCGTTAATCACTCTGTCACCCATCTCCTCTCCTGCCTCTTCCTTATTAACAGTATTAAGACTATTAAATCTCAATAATAAATTATTCGTAATAATACTAAAAGTCTTTAGTCTTTCTCGTCCCTAGGTCCATCCAGAGCTATGCCGTTCCTGGGGAGCTTCCTCTCTGAGGAGCAGTTCCAGTGTTCCATTTGCCTGGACATCTTCGACAACCCAGTCTCCACGCCATGCGGCCACAGCTTCTGCATGGCCTGCATCGGCCACTACTGGCAGGGGTCCAGGCTGTGCCAGTGCCCGCTCTGCAAGGAGAGCTTCAAGAAGAAGCCCGAGCTTCACATCAACCGCACCCTCCGTGAGATCACAGAGCAGTTCAAGCAGATGAAGGGTGAGGCTGGGGCGTGTGGCGGGTCGGGCCGGCTGGGGAGCAGCCTGGAAGAGAGGCCCCTGCAACAAGGAACCCTGCCCGGGGACCTCTTCCTCAGGATGAAACAGCGCATCGCAAACCGGCTCTCCGCTGATTACAATTTACATAATGGCATCCAGTCGGCCAGTCTTGGAGAAAAAGCAACGGACGGACGCGATTCGGACGGCAGCCGGTCCCAAGAGTTTGCGAGGAAAGTGTCGCTGAGGAGGTTCACTCTGAGCGGGGCAGCAGATGCAAGGAAGGTGCCTCGGTGTCCCAGACACCACCACCACAAACTGGACCTTTACTGCAAATCTGATGGAGAGTGTATCTGCTCTGAGTGCAGTGATACAGATCACCAATCACATAACGTCATCTCTGTTGAAAAGGAGTGGCTGAGCAGTAAGGTATGAATATCCGTTCCCACACAACCACATGTCGCTTTGAAATGGAAATGATTCTTTATAAATGCTGAAATATGCATTCAGCGAATTAAATTTTAAAAGACTTTAAAGTTAAATGTAGACATAATGTAATTCAGAGGAAAACTAGTGCTTAAAGTAGTTGAGTTTAATAAACTTTCCATGCATAATAAATCTCTAGTTTCTTCCTATTACTTCCTGATTTGCTGTTTGAATGCTGGGTTCTGCATTTAACACAGATGCAGATTGGCATGACAGAAACAAAAATGCAGGAGATGATTGAGCAGAGGCTGAGCAAGATAGAGGAGATCAAAATATTACTGGCAGAAATCAAAGTAAGCTATTACTTATATTTAAAGATCTTTATTTATAGGGGGCTATTTATAGTCACCGACATGAAGAAAAACGTTCTGAACACAAACATGCTTTTCAAGCTTTCAGACATTAACACTACACCTTTCAAGTGTTTTGAACGATGCATTTTAACCAAAGATGCAAATATTATAAACATTTGTATTTGTATTTTAGCAAGATTTGAGAGGAATAACTGGAAATGTGACGAAACAAAAATGTGACATTTCAAATAGTAAACTCTACATTATGTTACATTATGTTCACAAGATACCTTCATTTTAATTTTTCTACTCCATTACTTTCTACTTCATTTTCACCATCCTACCACACCACCTCTTTCCTCCCTCCTCCACCCTGTCTTCTCCATCCGCTTTTCCTCTCACTCCAATGTGTACTCACAACCCCCTCTTCTCCAGATGTCTGCTGAGAAGGAGACGCAGGGCAGCATGCGCGTGTTCGGCGCGTTGCTGAACTCCATCGAGCGCGGCCAGGCTGAACTGCTGGAGGTGATCGAGATGAGCCGACGCTCGGCAGAGCACCAGGCCGAGGTCATGATCCGGGAACTTGATCTGGAGCTCGCGGAGCTGAGGAAGAGGAGTGCCGTGCTGGCTAGTCTGGTGCAGACAGATGACTGCATTAGTGGACTGAGGGTAAGCGCACACATGTATACATCCAAAGCAGGAACTTTGTTCTTTGATGTATGGAAGCTCACAACTGTTAGTTTTACAGTTGTGGAACTGTTTCTGCAGCTGTTCTTGACTAGCTGAAATGGTGATTCTATTGAATTTGTCCTACTGTCCACAGAGCTACACCAATCTCAACACCCCTGTACCAGTCAAAGACTGGGCTGGAGTGTCTGTGCATTGTGATTTTAGCGGAACAAAAGCAATCTATAGCTCAGTCTGTCAGCTGCTGCAAAACTTCCGAGAAGAGCTTCAGAGACTTCACGAAACCTGTAAGGCCGTCCGTCTTTGATTCAGTGAACTACACTGACACCTAGTGGATAAAAAGAATTGTACAATTTTGAGTAATGTAGCCATTGTCCAGGCCTGAAATAGGTGTCACTGCAACGCAGTGGATTAACAGACATTTTAGAATTTTAAATGACATAGTTTGTACATGAATCTACAAGAAGTCTCAAATTGTTTAAGGTTTAAATTTTATTTAATGATTTAAACTCAATGTCTCATGAATTTTGAAAAACATACCTTCTGCATCCTTACAAAAATCTGTCTTTGTTAACTATTAGATAGGCTACGAGATCATTTGCATTTGCTGTTTTCTTATGCAGGTTTACCAGCATTAATTGATCAATCACCATTAAAACAACAGCCAAGTAAGTATTGGAAGTAGTGATCTTTCAGTCACTTATTTTCGTTTGACTGTAACTTAATTCTTTTCAAAACCACTGTCTTGCAGAGGTGAAGAGAATACAGGAGTATGCAGGTACGTGTATTTAGGTATTTTATCTGTTTTTCTATCATCATTCTGTGAGATTCAAAGGATTAACTCTACTGGCAGTAACGTCGAACATTTCTATCATAACTGAATTCCAGTGTAAAGCAACTGACATGCGCGTTTACTATTGTAAATGCTGGCAAACCTTTCGTTCATATCCACATTCACTTAACACAAATCTGTAAGTTATTCAGCTAACCAGTAGCAAACAGTATATAGTATAAAAGTATATATTAAAGTATATAGTTTTGGAGCAATAACTACTTGAGTGAAAAGAAGGTATTGAAGGTCTTAGCATCCTAACTGTACATTATTCAAGATTTTAATTTTAAGATGACTCAGCATTTTCCCCACTAGCTACTTACCACATGCCACAACACGTCACGACAAACACTGCGGTTGGTTAGTCTGCATGTCAGTCAAACAGTCTCCTGTTTTAAAAGTAGGTGGGTTTTGGCTGCACTTCACATCAAAAACAGATTCTCTGCAGACAGCCAAGTCCGGTTTGCAGTACAGTAAACATATGTTAGCCTGCCAACGCTACCTTCAACGAGAAGAGTTTATCTGGCAGCCTGTCTGCATTACCACCGCCATTATTCCCTAAGCTTAGCTACTGCAGTCTGGTTCCACCCTCCATGTACGGGGGGGGGGGGGGGGGGGGGGGGGTAGTTCTTTCGCAATTTTGAGACTGTAATTTTGTGGTATTTTGGAACTGTACGACAGTCTTTTTGTTTTAGCTACTGTTTGGATTCCCGGCATAAAGTTTGCTTGGAATGCCCAACCGCTCATTAAGAATCAATTTATATGCACACAAAATTAAAGACGAGATATTAAAGACGTCTCTAATAATCTGGCGGAGGCTGGGTCCTTCCAGACTGTTTTGCTTTTGTTATTTCTTATCTGTTATTTTTTATTGATAGTTGATTATGTCGTTACTCGGGTTGCAGCTTAAATACTTAGGCCTACTATAAAAAAAAAGAATACAGTAGCCTACATACCATTAATCAGTCAGGTTATTTTACCATATTATAGCTTATATTATCTTCATTGGGCTTTGTAGAAAAGGTAAATGTCCAGTCATCGTTCTCTGTACCACGTTCGTACTGCATTTAGCAGGAAATTGTTTGGGGATTGTTGGATGTTATTTTGTTTGTCATTATAAATGCTATATTCCGGATTACTAGCCGCCCATTCGTCGCTCTGCCTCATAAAGGAAAAGCCACGCGACGATGTTTCTCTCTAGTATTGGCTGTTCGCCACAGTCGTCACACGTCACGCGCTTGGGGATTAATCTTAACGTGAGAGTCTAAATTTAGGTTTGCGAAGAAAAAAAAACATTGACGTGAGTCTGGTTAGTTGCGGTTGGATTTGTTAGCTGGGTTTTGTGAACTTAAGGTGAAACATAATAGCTTTATGTTTGCTGTTTTATTCTGTTGTACAGTTTTGTTACCGTAACTCGACCTAAGACCTGTTGTAATTTTTCATTGCCAAAATATATTTGCTCTAGCATATTCTGTTGTCTCGAATGATATAAGCAACCTTGAGCTTGTTGAAGGTGCTGTATAAACAAAACATTATTTACTATGCAATTAAAGGTTAATCTCAAAGCAATAATTAGGCCATGATTATAATATGCAATGGATGAAGATCAGTCTATTTATGGTATGTATTTTCTAATCACTCCTAACAGTGGACATAAACCTGGACCCAAACACTGCCCATCCTCGTCTCATCCTGTCAGAAGACAGAAAGACGGTGAGGTGCAGTGACAAGAACCAACTTGTTCCTAGGAACCCTGAACGCTTCGATCGGGTGGTGTGTGTGCTAGGTCAAGAGGGCTTTACCAGTGGGCGATACTACTGGGAAGTAGAGGTGGGTGGCAAGACTGACTGGGACCTAGGCGTGGCCAGCCGCTCTATAAACAGGAAGGGCAAGATAACTGTCAACCCCAGCAATGGATACTGGTTCCTCAGCCTACGAGACAAGACTAAGTATGCCTTCAGAACAGAGCCTTCCACCACCATTCCCGTCAACCTGAAACCTCAGAAGATTGGAGTATTTGTGGACTATGAGAAAGGCCAGGTGTCTTTCTACAATGTGGAAGCTAAGGTGCACATTTACACATTCTCAGATACTTTCACAGAAGCCATCTACCCATTCTTCAGCCCCTGTACAAACAAGTCGGGCAAGAACGATGCCCCTCTCACCATTACGCCTGTATTGACTGATTGAAAGATATGACAGCTGGGAGTGTTTTTATCAGCAGAGACCAGATCAAATAATCTGTAGTCTGAAGCATTGAACTTTGTGTTATTCCTGTGTGTTCTCAGGGATGTCTGTAACATATAAGCTTGTGCAGGTAAATTTGGTATCCAAATCACCAGAAGGATTAATATATTATTTGTGTGCCAAAATCAGTACTTTGTTAAAATTCCAAATAGCTATAAATAATTTGTCATATGCCTAATTTACATCTAGATTTTATAAAAGATCTGCATTTGAACACATTCTGTCTTTAGTTTGAAATAAGAATGCAACATTTGTGGTTTTGTTTGTTTGATTGGTTAGTTTAACAGAGCTGGAATATAAAAACTACGAAACCCATCGGGATAAAATTGTTACCATTATCTAATTTTAAATAGCCCACTATTTTATCTAAAGTGACTTGTGAATAAAAGTCCCTGACTTTCAAGTGGACATATTCACTGCTATTATTTAGCAGTGCACTGTAAATACAAATACTGTCCTTTGGTTATATTATTCAGCAATATATTGTAAACATTGAGATCTAGCTAATCCAAGATTGAGCAAAAACTGAAGACAATACAGTTATACTGCTAACATTAGACTCTTAACACTAAACTTGATTCTTGGTACTAATATTATGGATGAATTATTATTGATTAATTCATGCTACTGTTAACTAAAGCTGAATGAACAGTATCCTCGATGATGATAAAATCATAGATTTCTTAGTAGGTAGTAACTCTTGCCACCACTGTTCCTCCTAAAGGAAATCCTAACGGTATTTTTCACTTTGCACACAAAGCTTGTCG
Organism: Brachyhypopomus gauderio; assembly: GCF_052324685.1. Lineage (NCBI taxonomy): Eukaryota > Metazoa > Chordata > Actinopteri > Gymnotiformes > Hypopomidae > Brachyhypopomus > Brachyhypopomus gauderio. The sequence goes on from NC_135224.1 coordinate 8,703,164, forward strand.
AAGCATGTTGCAGGTCCTAGTAGCCTAACTGCCAAAGACAAGCCCCCGGGGTGATAAAATACTGCAAAGACATTTCCTCAGGTAGCCACAAGGGGGCAAGTATCCCAGTCGTCTTATGTAAATCTAGCTCTAGGTCGCCTTTCAAGCTTAGGGTACATGGCCAAAAATAAGGAAATAAGATTTTAAAAACTGATTTACTGTCTCTTTCTTATTGATGCAGCTTAAAATACAGCTTCTTTTTGTGAGGAGGGCGACCTGGTATAGATGTGATTAATTTACAAAGACCAGAATAAGTATTTCTCTTCTGATAAACACTGATAGTTATGTGCTATAATAATGTGCGCTGTTCATTCTTTGCCAATTATGTCTATGCACAGGACAGAAAATTACATCCATGGCCATCAAACAATACATGCACTGACATTCTAAACAGATGTATGACTGTGCTTAGGGGATTTGTAGACAATTGAGGTACATTTTTTCAAAGATAAGGCCTACAAATAAAACAACTAAACAAGAAATATCTTAAATAAAAAATGAATAAGTACATCAGACATAATACATGATAAAAAAATCTAAACAAATAAATAAAACTTGGCAACCAATCTTTTTAAAATTAAAGTATACATAATTTGTAATTAAATTACTGTAAAACTATTTTCTAAAATAGAAAGATATTTAGCTTATTTTACACTAGCAAGCCTAATCCTGGGCATACTCTCCATCCACACTCTAGAATAGGCACAGGATTAAAAAGTGTTTTTGTCAAGCTATTATATAACAGACATAAAAGGTAGTTAATTTAAACAACAGGACCTCTTCGAAATGTTTAGTGAAAGCTGTTGAAAGTTGGTAGAATCATGGAGACTGTAATGATAGCTGTAATTAATCCATTGTGCTTTTGTATTCTTAACACAGTTAATAGTTCTGTGGCACCTCATCATACTGGGTCACCCAATTAGTGTCTAACGCTTTGAGTTTGAGGGCAGAGGATAATACATAAGAATCAAGATGGATACAAATGTCTACTTTTGAGTAGGTTGGTTAATTAAGTCTTTTTATTGTTTTGAACACAGAATCACTGTTTCCAAATTTGTTCTGATATCATTTGTATCATATTTTATTATTCCCATGCAAAACACTCACAATATAATTTAATATAATTTATAAAATTTTATTTATGGACCCTTTAGAATTATCTAGATACCTGCCTTAAATCCTATAATGTAATCTTCAATTTCATTTTAATAAATACATTCTGTATATATAACATATAATCTTACATTGCCTTATCAATGCTTAATATATAGTTAAAACGGTTAAAATTATTTCCTGCTAAAACTCAATTAATAACTCAGAATCACTCAAAAATGTTGTGGAACGGCCATGACTGCAACTCCATTTGTGCCTGTGACAAATGCATCTCTCTTCCCCCACAACTCCACCCTGATTCCTGTACTTCTCTTTTCTCTCTCTCCCTCTGTCTGGTTTCTCCCATCCCACCCAACCCTGATACCCAAGCCCCTCACCCCTCCTATGTGTGTTGAAGGCGTTGTCTGCTCTTGCAAAATTATCATTTAAAAAGAGGGTCACTGGAATCAGGTATTCCAGTCAATTGAATTGTAGATTTTTGGCTTATCTGGTCAACAACAACAAAAAAACACATATACACAGTTGGTTGCTTTTGTTCACAAAAGTATCCTGTTAAAATATGTACATCGTGGTGATACAGCCTAAGGTTAGATCAAAACAGATCTCAAAGGAAATTAGAAGTTATTAGAGGTTGTTGAGGCTAAAGTTGATATGGGGTTAGAATGGCTTTCAGAAGACTTGGGCCTAAATCAGATTACAGTCAGGCTGATAGTTTACAAATGGAATAAATTCATTACATTTGCTACACTGCCTATGCATGCTGTGATATTCTCACGGAAGTGCCATAGAACCTTACAGTGACGTGTAAGGCTCTGCAGGCAAATCTTGAACTTGTCTGTGTTCAGTAGAATGCAACAAGAGAAACGCTCAATAAAGGTGTCCAAGATAAAAGAATAATAATCAGAATAATAATAAGAAATAAACCCCGCGTGTCCACTGTAGAACCTCATGTCAACAGTGAAGTATGGTGGGAGGACTATAATGTTATGGGGCCACTCTTCTGCGCCAAGGCAAAAATTATGTGCTCCAAGCGGTATCCGGATATCCTAGAGCAGAAATGACAAAGTATCTGTGATCCAAAATTCGAAAGACATGCACTATGAGAAAACAGAAGAATAAGTCAACAACAAAGTAGCTCAAATAGATGAAATTCTGAATTTTAGAATGAAACGTCCCAGTCCTGACCTCAGTTTAATTGAAATTCTGCTATGTGTGTGCGTGTGCGTGTGTGTTAGTGAGTGAGAGAGAGAGAGAATGAAAAAGATAATGTATTAACAGTTGAAGCATACCTTGATTATTATTCTTCAGTGACGACCAGGATTCCTCACTAACACAGATAGTTGCTATGCTCATCAAATGTGACAGATGTAAATGTCAAGTGAACAAACACTGTAATACTGGAACAGTGAAGCGGCCTGGGTGCAGCTCCACCCATGTGTGTTATCTTGAAAAGTGAAGGAAAGTCTTTGTGGTATATTTTCTTTGCTGAAAGATGAATGAAGTTGAGCAGGCCTTGACGGAAAAGGAGGTAAAGATAGAAAAAAAAAAAGTTGCAGCAGGTTGCCAATCAGGTTGTGCTTGATCAGGCTGCCGTTTACACTTCCATCTGGTCTCTTGGTACTGTCCCTTTTCTCACTGGTGCTGGCATATGTGTTCATCATGAAAGCCAACTACACGAATGTAGCACCATAAACGCCTGAATGTAAGCACACACACATGTATTGTGGCGTGTATGCGTGTGTGTTTGCAAATTATATCAAATTTAGTGAAAACCTATGCACATTTTAAAACTCTACCTCACATTTGGCAGATTTTCTTTAGCCAGTGAATCTCTTTGATATTTTTTGGACATTTTCATAAGACGTTAGCCTACAAGGAGACTTAAAGAAGGATTGTGCTTGTGTGTTACAGGGGTGATAAAAGTTGTTTTAAGTAGACACCTCCTGCAAAACAGGTATGGTCAAATAATCAGCAAACTATGAAGAAATAAAACCGAAGTTATGTGTTGTCAGACAGGGAAGAAGTGAGAGGGGGATGAGGAGGAAGAAAAATGGGGTAAACGTTCTGCCTCAACCACTCGGACAGCCCAGACGACATACCTCTCATTCTACCACCTACACACTCCCTCTGCCTTTCTCTGTGTCATTCCTTATGACTCTCCTCATTACCACCCTTATTTAGTCATCATCTTAGTCTCTTCTCTGTTTTAATTTGGAAGTGCACAGATTCCCCCATATCACAAATTTTTTTGTTGGATAAAGTGGTGGGCTATTCTGATGTGTTTGTAATAGCTCACTGAGGTGTGTACAGGTGTGTGCAAGTGTAGAATTCGTCAATAGAAACGGGTGATTTTAATGCAGTTAGAGCTGGGGTCGGAAGAACAAGATAAGTCAGTAATGGTTGTCGATGGAAGACAGTGACCCTGTCTTTATACAATGTTGTTGTTCTTAAGAATTGGGACAGCAGTTTTGCTCCGCTCTGCATCTTCCCGTTCATATATTTGTTGTGGTTTCATGTAAAATCTACCTAGCGTCAAAATTCTTATTCATGCTCTTAAAATATTCCCGTTTCTATGTGTTGCGAACTAAACGGTGTTATATATATGTTACGTGAGTCGGTCGTATTTAGCGGTCGCCACGCCTTTTTGGTTCAGTCTTAGTTAGCCTTTCTTATCGTGATGTTACTATCAATATTAAATGTTGGGTTTTAGGTCAATCTCCATCTTTCTTCTTCAGTATTGCCTTCAGTCGCTCCCGCCTTGAAGCGGAATGGCAACTGGGAGTGTGTGTGTGTGTGAGAGAGAGAGGGGGAAGAAAACCGGTTGAACAGGTAAAACACAGAGGCTGGCCTGGGTCGGGTTTGTTGTCACCGTTATTTCCAGACGCATGCGCGCTGTCACCTGTTTCCTCATGAAATGTGTACCTGCGCTTCAATCAACCTTTGAAATTCTCCGTGTTGCGTCTCAAGTGAACGGATCGGAATATTCCCTACACCGTTGTCCGTTAACAGAGCCATCGGATCGGTGTTTATACAGCAAGTATTTGGACTGGGATACATTGGAAGCTGAAAGTTACGGAAGACAAGGAAGGGCACGCAAAAGTGGACAAATCGTGAGAGACGCCACGGGAACCTGTAGCCTATAGGTACAAAAGTTTGGAGAGCTAGTCAAGAGGAAGGAGAATCCGTATTTCTACATTACTACTCACCTGATGCCAACATACAAGCAATACTTTTATTAGATTTTTTGGCTTATTTAGTATGTTTTCACTTTCGTAAGTAGTTTACCGCTCAATTCTAAGTACAACAGAGACCTAGAGAAGCATAGCGGAGAACAACCGAGAGAATAGACCATGCCGCGAGCATTCCTTGTGAAAAAGCCAAGTATATCACCCGGCAAGAGAAACTGGAGCGATCTGCCTGACCACGAACGCGGAGACATTTACATACCAGGTGAGAAGATCAAATAATTAGCTTCCCATTTAACTTGAGTAAGGTGAACCACGTAGGCTACACCGAATAACGGTAAACGTGAATCGTGTGATACACATAAACACAAGTTGGTATATGAGTCACTAAGATATTATTGCAAATTCTTGATCATTTGTGAATGATTTTGATCAACGAAGTAACGTAATTCCTTAGAATATAGACCTTTTTACAATCTCATGAAAACAGTCTTAGACTATTGTCCACATTCGGGCTAACTTTTAAAACCCGAATTTAATGTGTAAATTTTAATTGAAACTATGGCAATCTAAACATATCCTTATGATCACATTGATCTCTTTTTAAAGTGCGTGAGAGGTAAGAGGACAGAAGGAGCCGTTACAACCCGCTCAGTTGACCTTCAGACTCATTTGGCTTCCTTATACACGATGTAAAATTCATTGCACCACATTGTATTACACACCGTTTCGCCTACACGAAACGTTACATTAAAGCTTCTAATACCGCCTTACTTATGAGATATAGGACAATATCTGTGGTGGTGGTGTGATCATAGACCATAATTATTCGCTGCGAAAAGGTTTGTCAACAGCAAACCCGTTTCATTTGTGATTGTGAAAGGGTTAGAAAGGCAGATGGAATTAAAACATTTACTTAGATGTCAAAAAACCCTGCCGATTCACCTAACGGAATACTTGCAAGGCAACCCTCTTTTTGTGAAACCCTTCCCATGGACCATTCCCTTCATCACTACAAACAATCAGGCTAATAATTTACTAAATCCGGCAGGATTTTAGGGGGGCAATTTGAACTTAATTTCCTAACATATCCAAGGAGCATAGCCTACCCACCACCCCCAAAATAAGCCACTTATTCTTTTCAAAGCGAGGCTTTATAAAACCGTTGATTATTATTGTTGTGAGTTTAAGGAACAGATTAACCATGACTTTAGGAATAGGCCAACTCGTACTGATATGCAAATTTAAGTTGTTAAAATATCAGTTCTAGTATTGTTCTACATTGGCCTGCGATCACACTGAAACGTCATTGTTTAAACAGATTACTTGTACTTAGCAGGTATTTATGGGGGAAGATAGACTTAAGTTGTTTCAGATACCTATTCAAGTCAGATATCTGTTCTGTTCTCGTCGCTGCCGTTACCAAAAATCCCGAGTTTATAATTTCGGCCTAATTGTAAACGCCTAGTCCCAAGTAAACGAAAATGACCATTTATGTTCATTAATTACAACGTTTGTGTCACAATTTCAGTAGCCATACATTCTTGTTTACACGGTCGTTTAAGACATCCAACGAGGCTTATTCTAAGAGATAATTTTTAATTCGTTTAGTAAGAAAACTAATGTTTACTAGCATTGTCGTCCATGGCTGAGTTAATGAACAGCAAAGGAAATAACGGACTTCGCCGCGCGGTCTGCTGTTTCCCGCTACACCCTTGGCAAACATGGCACAGCCTGTTCGCGAGTAAACTCTTCAAGAGTAGGCAAGGCCCACCTTTAACGTTTACGTTTGATATTCGCCTTGCAGAACATAGTGGAACACGGTTTAATTTATCGACGCAACATTAAAGTTGTAATCTGTGTCATTAACTTTTTTCGTTTAGGCTTTGTTGTGTTTACCCGAATATTATCTCACATTTCATAGCGTAATTGACTTAACCTGAAGGCTGTGTCGTCACATGAAATGTGTCAAAGTTGCGAGATAAGACATGAAAACTAGATTTGGAACTACGTGCACTGTAAGCCCATAAAAGGAGTCGAACCTGTACATAGCCGACACACTTAACTTAATCGTGACTAGTCATATATATGAAATACTCTGGTTTCAGTTAATTCTAGCGACTTAAATGTGCATATGAATGGGTCTATAAAGAAGGAAAACCATAACGAAAGTGAACTGGTACACAACGCTAATGGGCTGTTAAAAGGCTAATGGGCGATCTGTTATTTACAGGCAAGAAAAACGCTTATTTGTTTCGAACTATTTTATAAAATGAGGCTTAGGTTTCTCACTCTATCTTGCCAATCCACATTTGTTGCACATGTTCCACGTTGGCTGCAAACACACATGGCGTGGTTGTAAGAACAGGGAGGAGTTGCAATATAGCTCAAGATAAATCCAAATAGGTAAGGCAAGAAAAAAAATCAGTGCATCAGCTATAGCAAAATGCTGATGTATGCCCCTCCTAAGAATATTTATTTATTTATTTAATTGTCCTTTGCTTACATTTCCACAATGCAGGCTAAGGACCTGAGCTCAAAAAAGCACAGCAGACGACAGATTTTTTTACAACTGTGGGGGACGTTCAAAATCATTTATCCCTTTTTGAGGAATAGAAACCAGCTAGCGTATAGAGAAAAGGCTACTCTGCACTCTTGTGTTCTGCACATACCGTTACATAAAGAACACAACATTTGCATTATAATTTGCAATTCGTCTGATTATGTTTCACCAGGATCAAGAGATTCATTGTGTACTACTTACTGTAAAAAAGTGGTAGGATGGCCAGAGTGGCAGGACACCATCACCATCACCATCATCATTATTATTATTATTATTATTATTATTTAACAGATCATTGAAGATCAGGATGGTAGAAAACATAATACTTTACTAGAGTTCTGCTTCCAGCCTTTGTGTTGTGTTGTGTGCACACTTGTATAAAGAGATCACAAGCCTGTGTCTCTAGCCTGGCTGGTAGGACTGGTACTGCTGTAATAGGAGTGGCTGACTTCAGACCAGGACAATACACACACACACATGCACACACATACACTGACACTCACACACAGAGAAACGCACGCCTGCCTCCCACCCACTCACACACACCTTCCCCGGAGGCACAACTGTCCCCAGTTTCCTGAGAGCCACATGTAACATTCAGTTTCTAATAATATTCACATTCTTCATCACCACCTACAGCAATAATATGGGTGGTCTGGAAGATGTAACCCAAACTTTGCAAGAAAGATGTAAATTGTTGTCGAGGTGAGAACAAAAGTACAATTGAGGTTAGATTTGGTTGAGAAAAGGGAAACGAAGTGACGATAATATTATTTTGCCACCACTCTCCTCAAATGATTCAACTGATACTCGTATCTTTGCTCATGATCTCTCGATTCTTTCTCTTCCAGTTTCTGTGTCCCCTCCGGCTCTTTGGGAGGAGACGGAGGCCAGTACGGCTGAAGTGGCCCTGTGCCTGTCCACTCGTAAAGAGCACACCTTGTGCACACAGAAATATACACAGGACCCCTATGCCGTGGTGTCTACGGCTGAACTGCCTTCCTCTACTGCTCTGGGACAACAGCACAGTCCAGAGATAGAACGCATCAGAAGTTCACAGAGCAGTACCTATGTCCGCTCCAAGATCAAGGTGAGGCCTTTTCCGAAATGCGCACTTCATTATTTACTGTTATGGCGTTAATGCTCTCGAGGTAAAAACTGGTTAGAGCTGCATTGTTTCAGTGGTAATCATCTAACTCTTTTGACAGAAATATGGTTCATCTTTTATGAACCATTTATGCTGAATCTATGTTGAATTTCAGTGATGAAAGAAACTCAGATGTTGGTTCAGAGCATTCGAGAACATTTCATGTTGAAAGGAAATGTGGACAATTTCATAACATATCTTACCTTCATTAATTTAACTTAACATTGACAGGTTACCACTGGTGAACCACCCTCCGAGACTCAAACTTTCATGCCAAGCACGACCACTGGTTCTCCCGAAGCCATGGCAATCCCATGCCCCACACCCAGCACTGTGACCTCTCTAGCATCCGTAGCAGGTGGAACCTATGTTTGTCAGGTGTGCCAGAAAGTGTTCCAGTTCCAAAGAATGCTCAATAGACACCTAAAGTGCCACAGCGAACAGAAAAGGCACCTGTGCAATTTTTGCGGCAAGGGCTTTAATGACACCTTCGATCTCAAGAGGCACGTCCGCACGCACACAGGTATGTGAGCATAAAGTATTTTGCTGGTAGAGCTGCTCTTTGTAGATAATGAATCAAACAAGAATTGATCAGATTTATTCATAGGGCTGTGTAAAAATGTGAGTATACCGGTTTAGGTACAGTTACAGCTTCCTACTGCTTTTGATCCTGCTCCAAAGTTGTAGGTCAAAGAGAGTCTAGTGAATACACTCCACACACAGACTCTAAAACATGCACGTCTCTCTCCAAGGTGTCCGTCCGTACAAATGTGATTTATGCGAAAAGGCCTTTACCCAACGCTGCTCTCTGGAGTCCCACATGAAGAAGATCCACGGCGTGACGCAACAGTACGCCTACAAGGAACGCCGCACCAAGCTCTATGTTTGCGAGGAGTGCGGCCACACGGCCTCCACCCAGGACGCCTTACTCCGCCACCTCCACCACCAGCATCCAAACAGCGCCTTCTTGCGGGCCAAGGGGGCACGCAGGCAGTCGGGAGCGGCGGGCACGAGCGGAACGGAGGAGAGCTCCCTACCCGGGTCCCCTCTGTCACTGAACAGTGATGACACGGCAGGGTCAGGAGGAAGATAGAAGGACGTGCGAGTTGGCAAATGAAGACACAATGAAGAATACGCACACCGTTCATCGCACCATGTCAGCTGGTTTATATGAAATATGTATATATATTTTAAAGAAGGAAAAATAGAAGGGGAAACTTGCAGTTATAATGAAATGATAACAGCAATACCTTTCCTTCTGTGCCATGACATATTGGATGAACTGGTTAATGTGCCTTAAGCAGTAATAGATTCACTCACAGTTTACACTATTGATGAGGGCTGGTTCTTCCCTTTGAAATTGGTAATAATTATGCACTAGTTCAGTTTACATTGAGGCATTTTCTATTACTGAAAGAGATAAGACTGTAATACTACTACTACAACTGTAAATATAATAAATTCTGTGTTGCGGCTCAGGGGAGACATTTTTACATTAAAGTGCTAAAGTTGCATTTGTAATATTCCAACAGTGCCTTATTTTCTAAGTTCTCGTTTTTTTTATGGGGTTACTGTAGAGGGAAAGCGTTCTTGGTCACTCATTACTGCTGTTTGTAATATATACTGATAGATGTTTTGTAAAAACAGATTTATATTCATTGAGCTGGTAATGTTTCCTGGGTGGAGTTTATCATTTATGCAAGATTTTCTACATTTACATTAACAATTAATTCTCTGAATGTGCATTTTACATATTATGTATTGTGGACATTATTTTCACTTTTCTGACACTGCTTAGGAACCTCAAAGTCAGTGTTCAGCTCACTGATATACCAATGGTATACATTTAATTTGGTAGCAGCCACTACTGACACAAAGAAGACATTTAATATGTGCTTAAGCCTAACAGGGGTAGAGGCAGAGTATCGATTATGTGGAAAACTGGGATTTTACTACTGATTTGTTTTTTCCAATGAATGTGCATTCTATTCATGACAATTAAATGTTTATTTCACGACACGCATTGTTCATTTTGTTCATGAGCCACGAGCAGCATAGGACATCTTGTCGAGTTCTTTCATTTTTGAACTGTATGTAAACAAAAACTGAGAAGGGGTGCTGAGTGCAGAGAAAGACCGGGAGAGCGTGGATGAGTGAGTCAGTGGGTGGATGCCGTGTGTGCATGCAGCGGATTCCTGATCCTTGTTGGGTCTTGTTGCTGGAATTCACGAGCAGACTCACTGTAAGGCTCCTGGATGTTAACGGTTTGAGTTTGTCGTTAGGCCCGTTATATGTATGTATATATATGTGTGTGTGTGTGTGTGTATATATATATATATACATACATATATACACACACACACACACACACACACACACACAGTATATCTAATTACATACATACACACATACACACACACACACACACACACACACACACACACACACACACACACATCATAGATCATGCAGTAACCAACAGAACAGATTAGTAAAACGTCCTCAGACTACGAGAAACTGATACGTTTAATAGCGCTGCGTACATTTCATTGTCCACGAAAAAAAATACCTAATTTCGCACGGCCATGTTCTTACTCCATCGCGCCTGTGAGTGGCGCTGTTTGTGCTGTGCGGCACATTGTCAACAGACCATAGACGTTCGTACTCTACCGCCCATAGAGCAATGTTTTCAAAACAGTGGCGGGGAGAGCGAACCCGGGAATCGGCGAGATAGCTGACACTTTTAGATCATTTAGCTAGCTATATTCCAGTTAGGTCCATAGTGTTGGCTACAGCGTAGAAAACGTGCTAATATTCTTTGCCTCTCACTTCCACAAAGCACTCAGACGTAACTGAGCTAGTTCCTAAACTCTTGGCTAGCTGGGGAGCTTAGCGAGCTCGCAGGCTGCCTTAGGCAGAGTGGATGGACACTGGGTGTAATAGTAGTGTAACGCACTACAATAACAGATGTTCCCATCACATTAAAACACACTCGCTTGCCTTTTAGTCCATGCAGTGTAGTTGGGTAGCAAGCTAGATAGCTAAATACATGGGAAGAGACGGCGACTAGCTAACTACACCTGCACAACTTGTTCGTTTATGTACTGATAACATTAGCTTCTTGCCTTCAAAATGTAACTGAATAGCGGTGTGTTACCTTGTGTAGTGTCTAGGACAGGTTACTGGATTCAAATATGCCGTCGGAACCCGGTCCAGTGCGTTTGGGTCGGAAACGCCCTTTACCCTCTTGCCCCAACCCTCTTTTTCTTCAATGGCTAACTGAGATGCGCGACCACGCCAAAGAGAAGGGACTGAAAACGCAATATGTGTATCAAAAGGTGAACTGGATCTTGTGTGCTGTCATATAAGCGGGCTATTTTGTGTATAATCATCATATTAGCAGGTAGGTTGAGTTTGGTGCATCTTAACACCTGCTGAACAATAAATTCTATTTTTAAGGCTATTCATTCTTTGAAGAAATACCCTCTTCCCCTGAAAAACGGCAAAGAGGCAAAGATCCTGCAGAATTTTGGAGACGGTATATGTAAGATCCTGGATGAACGGCTTCAGAAGCATTACAAAGAAAACGGTAAATTGAGCTGTTATGAACAGTGAAAATTGTCCTTCTGTAGATTTAAACGTAGAAACTTTATTGCCACAAGCTTATGTTTTACTTTTGTTGTTTTACAGGTGTCCACGCTCCTGTTCATTCCCTTCCAAGTGATTTTACTACAAATCAACCTTGCGACAAACTTCACCCTGACAAATCTGTGCCCCATTGTTCCAAGGATCTTTTGGGAAAGGGTGGAGAAAATATGGTAGATTAAACTATTATTACAGACTCAGAGTCCATGTTTTTCGTATATGTTTTCCATTGCTTGATGGGCATTTTTCCTCCGCAGAGAAAAGCGGAGGGTAGTGTCAGAAACCAAGGCGGAGTAAGGAAGAAGAGGGAGTATGTACCCCAGAAGAGATCTGGAGCCTACGCTGTTCTGCTCACGTTGTACAGGCACGCACAGGTGAGACAGACATTGTACACCCATTTGTAGTAGCTGTATAATGCACAGAGCTAAAAAAAAACAAACTGGATATTTCTGATTTATGTCACAAGCAACAACCATGACTCTGCATTTACTGATTTATATTTTGGTAGAAAACCCATGGATGTGTAACTAAAAGAAAATATTATATTGATCTTTGCTTCTTAGTTACCTGACAGTAAAGGCTTCATGTTTAAAAATGAACTGCAGAATGAGGCACAGTCCCTTTGTGATAAATCCTTCTCAGTGGTAAGATTACTGATTCAACTTCTAAAACATTATTGCAAACTTTAATATGCATGTTTTATGCATATTATATGCATACTTTAATATGCATCTACTGAGTTTAGGTAATTGTGTTTAACCCAACATTTGCAATCTGGTCTTTGTGGATAGCCTGATCTAGGCAGTAAATACACAGCGTGGTCCTCAGTAAGCACTCTTATCCAGAAGAACCTTCTCCTGAAGACCCACAGCCCTGCAAGGTAAATCTCACTCTGTATTGTAAAATGTACCCCTTTCAAACTGACTCAAAATCATGTTTTCACTGTGAACCAGTCAGACAGAGAAAGATTTAAGAATAAATTAAGGATGGACTCTAAATAGGCTTGTGTTTTATGATGATGTGCACTATGTGGACATGAGTAATGACACACATACACATTGCAACTACAGGATCCTTTATAATCCACCCCAATATGCCCGCCCCCCCCCCCCCCCCCCTTTCAGCTATTCAGTGGGGTTGAGGTAGGACTCTGTGTGGGCAAGTGAAGTTCTTCCACACCAAGTTCACCCAACCATGCCTTCATGGACTTTGCTTTGTGCCCTGGGGCACAGTCGTGCTGGAATAGAAAGGGCCGTCACTACTCTCTTCCCACAAAGTTGGAAACAGACAATTGTCTGAAATGCTTTCTGAAGCATTGAGGTTTCCCTTCACTGGAACTAAGATTCCTGACAAACAGTCCCATTACATTGTCCCTCCTCCACCAATCTTTAAATTTGCCACAGTGCAGTCAGGCAGGTAACACTCAGACCTCCAGGTAGAGAAGCATGACTCATCACATCACTCCAGTGGCATTATATTTTGCGCCCCTCCATCTGACCCCTGGCATTGTGCTTTGTGATGTAAGCTGCGTGTAGCTGCTCAACCATGCCCATGGCATGAAGCTCCCAGTTTGCAGTTTTTATGCTGATGTTAATGGAAGGAAAGGTTTGGAATTCTGCAGTTATTGAGTCAGCAGAGCTTTGTCAACTTTTATGCACTCCACCCCTCGGTACTTGGCGACCCTGCTCTGTAACTTCATTTACACTGTGGCTGGGTTGCTGTGGTCCCTAAGCCTGTTTACTTTTCAATAATACCACTGACAGTTCATCCTGGAATTTCTAGTGGGGAATAAATTTCACTTAACTGACTTTTTGCCACTGTGGCATCCTATTACAGTACCATACTTAAATTGAATGTGCTCCTTAGAATGAGCCATTCTTTCACATATGTCTCTAAAGGCCGACCACCTGGCTGGTTGCTTGATTTTAATATGTCTGTGACTATGGGACTGAATGAAATAACCAAATTCAATAATTAAGGTGTGTTCTAATTGTTTTGTCCATATAGTGTATATCATGCGATGACAAAAATGTCTGTTGTTTCATATTAAGCTCTGTCACATATATAGATAGATATGACGGAATGAATAATGGAGCTGATCTGGTTGCTTCGGTCTCTTTTCTCATTTGTTTCTCAGGTATTCGCTGACTGAGCTGGGACTAGCTCTGGCGGAGAGACTGGAGTGTGAAGAAGGGCAGACAGATGGTGGACGAGAGGAGGAGAAGAGGACTGTGACTGAGAATGTGGGGGATGGACCAGTAACCAGTTCAGGAGATGGACCAGTTACCAGTTTGGAAGATGGACCAGTAACCATTGACCTCACTGTGAATGAGGGGGAGGAAGAGGAAGAGGAAGAGGAGGAGGACGGCGAAAACAGTTGGTGAGAGCGAATGACTAACAGAGACAGAAAACATGAGGCTGCCTACGCTAGCCAAAAAGTTGTTTAGAGAAGAAAAGTACCAAAAAATCGTCTAATAGGAAGAAAAAAGGGGCTTGCCTTTTGGCAAGACATTTTTAAAAAGCTGGACAAAAACAGGATCTTGTTCTGACTGCCCACTACTCCTAATACCAGTCTTCATAGTCATTCTGATGAGATGTGAAATATATTCCATCTGCATCTATTAATAAAAAAAAACTTAAAAAAATTAATTTGTTTTTCTCTTCAGCGGGCCAACCGAGGAGCCGTCCGCATCCATTTCAGTAAGGCAGGCAGAAAATGCTGCAACTTTTTCAGGTCTGTCAGGCACAGGCAGTGCTGCAGGAGGGTGTCGCCTCCTGCCTGGTACTTACGACATTGTGCTGTGTGTTGACTTCATTGAAACCACTGGGTAGGTAAAACAGTTTTTCATTGTCCGTGATTTGGTTTCATTGAGCGCCGAGTTGTCACTGTGTTGCTTATGTCTTTGGATGCCAGCGGGAACACTGCGCGCAAACAAGAGCTGGTTAAAGAGCTGCAGAAGAATGGAGTGACCTTTGACATCAGGAAGCTAAATGTGGGAGACTTCCTGTGGGTAGCTCGTGAGAAAGTGGAACCTATTCCTGGTAATGTCTTACGCACTCTCTGTGATTGTCATCTTTAGTAGCCACTGGTGTTTTGTAGCATTCAAGTCAATAGCATTTTTTAAAGAATGCTTTAATATTTTGTGAAGATTCCTTCACCAGGTAGACCCTTCAGATAGAAGCTATCAGTTTGTGTTTTCTCAGTGCAGTACTCATAAGCTGTGTGAGATCCAACTGTATGTACATGCTCTGCATAGCATTTACACAGAGATGTGTTAATGGCTGTATTTAAATGAAGGTCTGCTGCGCCCACCGGTCGCAAAAGAGTTGGTCCTTGATTACATCATAGAGAGGAAGAGGATGGATGACCTCTGTGGCAGCATCATGGACGGACGCTTCAGAGAGCAGAAGGTATAAAATAAAGACCTGCTTTTTTTTTGCATGCATACCATCAGGGAAAGTTTGATATAAGATGGACAGGAATTGTAGGTCTTTACTTGATAAATGAGTGAGCTTACCATGACCAGCGCTTGGTAGAGAAGTGAAATCATGTCTTTGAGAGGATCCTAATTAGGAATCCATGCACCGCAGGTGCCAAAACACTATTGAAATTGTTCCGTAGTTCAGGTTGGATATAATTAGGAGAAATTAGAAACACTGAAGCTTAGTCAATGCTGTAAGCTGTGGCATTTTATCAAGAATGTCCTGATTGCAGTAAGGACAAATACTCAGGCGTCATCAAACATTACTGTCTGCGTGACTGCACACAGCAACCATGCAACTTTTGACACCTTTCTCCGGCAGTTCCGTCTGAAGAGGTGTGGTCTACACAAGCCCATCTACCTGGTAGAGGAGTGTGGGGCTACAGCAGCTCACCTGAGTCTACCAGAGAGCACTTTACAACAAGCTATAGTCAATACACAGGTACACCTGCTCAAGTCTGCCAGAACTGTCATCACTGACTACAGATGATATTAAAGAAGTGTATTAGTAAACACACTGTGTCTTGGGCCTTAAATGAGATCAGGTGTATAATTGATATACAGACTCACTTTGACGTTTAGGAGTTGTGAAGTATTTGTCTTTTGTTTTCTAGTGTACAATATGTGAAACTAGAAAAGAAATGGGTACTCGAATTTAATATGCGCTTTTAAAGTGGGCAATAAAGCTAAAGAATAAGCTGTATTGTCCATAAGCATTCACCCATATTTATTTATTTTCAGCCTCATCTCATACATGAATATTTTTGTTACAAAAAGATGTTCTAAATATCACTTAATATCAAATCATTTAAATATGTTCATCTGTATTAGAGCAGGGACATGCATACACCATGTTGGTTTTAGAAAATGAACGTGTTTATTTAGAAGAGTACGTGTATTTGCACGTTCCAGGTGGTGGATGGCTTCTTTGTGAAGAGAGTTCAGGACGTCAGGGAATCGGCTGCCTACCTCACAGTCATGACCAGACACCTGCAGAAACTTTATCAGGTCATTCTCAGACCACGCATGCTGACCAGTGCAAGATGCCGCGCATCTGTGCTGCGCTGTAGTGCGTGGAGTACGGCTTTCTTTTGAATAGAGCTGACTTGGGTTTATAGTAGTTGTATCCTGACTGAGCTGCTTCCCGGCCCCAGAACCGCGTGCTGTTCTGCCGCTCCAGAGAACTGGAGGGAGACGTCGAGTGTGACGTGGAGGGCGGAGCCACGGAGGGACCTCGTTGCTCTCTGATCTCCTTTGCCGAGTTCAACCACGGGGCTGTGAAAAACAAGGTGTGCCATTAGTGTGGGAGTGTGAGCGGTATTCACTGCTGGAGGGCTTTTGTGTGCGTTCATCATTCACTCTCGCCTCTGTCCTTGTGCTGCTGTGGCTCATTAGCCTCTTCTCTCCCAGTGTCAGACAGTTAGGGAGGTGTTTGCCAGGCAGCTGATGCAAATCAGTGGCATCTCTGGTGATAAAGCAGCTGCCATTTTGGAGCACTACAGTACAGTGAGCAGGTACGTACCCTGCAGTGCACTCGTTATTCAGAACAAAAGTCAAATGTGCCTTATTTGCAATCGAAATTTGTCCTCCGCATTTACCCATCTGTGCAGTTAGAACATACACACACACACTAGTGATTACTAGGGGGCTGTGGATCACATGTGCCCAGAGCGGTGGGCAGCCCTAGCCCAGCGCCCGGGGAGCAGTTGGGGTTAGGTGCCTTGCTCAAGGGCACCTCAGTCATGGCCTCAGGTCTGGGAATTGAACTCACGACCCTCCGGTCACAAGACCAGTTCCCTACCACCAGACCATGACTGGCCCAACAGGACAGGCAGCGCCTGGACGTTCTTAATATGGACATGGTGGATGGAGTTGTGATTGTGATTTTGCAAACGTTCACCTCTTTCAGTTTGTTGGATGCGTATGCCCTGTGTGTGTCAGAAGCAGAGAGAGAAAAGCTCCTCGCCTCCATCAAATATGGTAAACTCAAAAGGTTTGTATTTTGTATATTTTTTTTGTGTGTGTGTGTGTGTGTGTGTGTGTGTCATCTGAACCTAAATTAAATCTAATCTCACTGGTCCCTACCATTCAAGTTTAGGCTTTGTATTTCAATGGCAAGTTTGACTTATTTACCTGATTATGGTCTTTTTCTGCTGTTCTATGGCATTATTTTCTGGTAGATTTATAAAGTACATAGAGCTAAAAAAAACAAATTATCAAGTTGATAATCTGAACACAAGTGCTATATCTCATTAAGTCTGTTGACATTTTACATTTCCAGAAATCTTGGGCCTGCCTTGAGCCGTACTGTGTACCAGCTCTACTGCACACAAGGACCCCTGTCCTAACCCTCTCCAAAATGCACATGATCTCATTATACAAAACTGCAGTGCAGTGCTCCACGTTTTTTGTGCTTGGTTCTCTGTTTTTAGATTTATTTACAAAATACGATTAAAAAAAATATTTGATTTCATTCTTCTGCGTCATCTGTGATTCTGTCATAGACTAAAGTGGACTAGCGAAAGTACTGGGGTAAAAGTGCTCTGCTGATTTGCAGTATGGCATATTTTCCTATGTTTGCAATTTATTACTTATCGATTTGTCCACTCGGTGTTTAAGCTAATGAAACTCGCTGAGCACTGATGGTAGTAATCCCTGAAGCGCATCGTTTTAGAGATGCAAAATTGTTTGACATTAGCTAAGTAGTGGTTTGCATTGCAAAGAAATCGTTTTCAGCTGAGTTTTGGAAGCACAGGTGCATGACGTCGACTTGTATAGTAGGTAAACGGCGCTGTGTGCCTCCTCATAGGCCCGAGGACAGTGGAGGGGACACCTGACGTCCTCTGAACCGTCCTCAAGGAGAGCAGCAAAACCACAAAAACAAATGCGTTACGTTCTTTGCGTAACGTGAAAAGGTATGTTTGGGGCACATGGAGTTTTAGGTCTGCCGTAGCGACATGTGCATTTCGAGTCATTTTATGCAGCATAAAATGAAGACCCAGACAAAACGGTCGTATAGGCGCAGCTGCATATATGGATCGTTTCCCGTTAGAATGAGTAACCCGAGCTAGACGCTGGATGAAATGTTTGGGAGCAAAGGACTAATTCGAAGAAAACTGCATTTATGTATCGTTTGAATGGCAAGTTATTTGGCAAAACGAGCTCGTATGTGACGGTGGCTTGTAATGCTATTTCGCTCGAGTTGCCCAGTCGTTAAGCTGGATCGAGGCAGCAGACGGATGGGGTGACTTACCCGGAGAGGAGGACCCCGACCTGGGCCACCGGACCGTGCATCTTCCGGGCGGGTCCCCGCTACGAAGGGGGTCTATCTGGAACAATGCAGGAGGCGACCGTCCAAAGAGATGAGTCCATTCTGAACGGGGCTGGAAGAGAGGAGGTGAGTCGTGTTTTGGTTGGGCTTTACATGTCGACATTTACCACTGACAGTCTGATTTATGAATACATGTCCATGTGTACGTGCTAAATCCATCATGATCAAGACTTTCGCTGTCAGAAAGCAGACTTTTAAATTCAATGTTCTGTTGCAGGCCTATGACCAGCGTTTCAAATAACACGTAAGCATGATTGGGTAGTCAAAAGTGATGAATGGGGGATAATCATGTAGTCTTGATTCGTGTCTGCATCTCCTCACGTTCTTTGGCATTTCCCGTCTGCTGTCTATCGCGCTCCTGCAGTGCAGTTAGCATTGAAATTTACTGTCTGTCCGCCACATCTTTTCCCTGACGCTTGGTTACACAGTGTCTCCTGTTTTATTCGATGCAGAACTTGATCGTTAATTGCGAATTATAACCCTGCGTGGAGTGCTTGGGCTGGTGGAACAACCGTTACTCATTTGGCCGACAGGACCGTGAACTCCGTTCAGTCTTTCAACATCAGCATCCGAAACGTCGCGTCGACTGGCGCTTCTCACGTCGCCCTGCAGACGCTACTCTAAACGGGCCTAATTATAGTTACAAACTCTTACTTGAATAAACGGCGAGTTGACGATGTAAAAACTGTATTTTGGTTGCAAAGCGTCCTTTTGATCTGAGAGAGGCGCTATATTAGTGCAACTTCTTTCGTTCATTCTCAGTAAGACGAAAACAACGCTGATTCCTTAAAGGCGCTTTGCCTTAAAACTATTGTTGATACCGCGGTTCCTAATTGAATATGCTGTCATCAACTTTGTTATAAGTCCGAGTAGGAGGGATAAAAACAGCCTGAAGGTGATTGAGTTTATTAAGAACACAATTAAAAGACTGATACTGCACTCAGAAAGAGCAAAGTTAATGCAACTTAAAATAGCTTAGACTCCTAATGAATACTAAAGGGGGAGACAGGAGAGTTGGGGCGGATAAGTCCTTCACAGGAGATACCAGGACCATGGACGTAATTTTGATTTCAAAAGTGGGGGGACATGGAATTGTCGCTAGTTAAATACTTGGTTTTAACCGTAAAAACTGGGGGGGACAAAAGCCGGCTTTTGAAAAAGTGCCCCCCCCCCCCAAAATTACGTCCATGACCAGGACGTCCTCCAGTTTCATCGACACCTGTCTTATACAGCCACATGGCTGAATCTACTTAGCACGGAGAACCTTTGGACATACGAACACTTTCAGGCACTTTACAGAAGCTTCCCACATTATTTTGGCTAGCGTCTAGGAGCTTATTCAGTGCTCACCCAAGACGCTTTCAGGACGTTCTCCCTGTCTTCAGTGAGCTGTACCTTTAACGGGCTCCACCTTCTAAAGCGTTGCCCATTACCCCGCCTTTTGGTCAAATGTATCACTGAAGTCTCGGAGAATGTATTCATCCAGTTTCTTGTTATTTTGATTTTACAAAGTTAACATTTTCAATGCTGTGTTTAAGGCAAAGACGTATTACTACATGAAATATAAGCGGAATGAAGAAAAGCAATGTAACTGTAGACTCCAGGTACAACATCCTGGCCCCGAACCAAACGTGGTCAAGGTTTTTGTAATCACTGAACAATGAGTGCACCTGATGGGACACTGTATCATCTCCACTGACCTGGTAGAGCACAGTGGAGCATATAGAGTATGTACTGGGCCATTAAATTGTTATTGATGGTGTAGTACAGTATAATCCATATTCTGCAAAAAAAAAAAAAAAAAAAAACTGCTTTTGCTGAGGGGAAATAATTTGCTGTTTAACACACTCCCTCTCTCCCTCTCTTCCCCACTTCCCTGTCTCCTCTCTCTTATTCACTCCCTCTATTCCTCTCCCTGTCTCCTCTCTCTTATTCACTCCCTCTCTTCCTCTCCCTGTCTCCTCTCTCTTATTCACTCCCTCTTTTCCTCTCCCTGTCTCCTCTCTCTTATTCACCCCTTCTCTTCCTCTCCCTGTCTCCTCTCTCTTATTCACCCCCTCTCTTCCTCTCCCTGTCTCCTCTCTCTTATTCACTCCCTCTCTTCCTCTCCCTGTCTCCTCTCTCTTATTCACTCCCTCTATTCCTCTCCCTGTCTCCTCTCTCTTATTCACTCCCTCTCTTCCTCTCCCTGTCTCCTCTCTCTTAGTCACTCTCTCTTTTCCTCTCCGTCTCCTTTCTCTTAGTCACTCCCTCTCTTCCTCTCCCTGTCTCCTTTCTCTTAGTCACTCTCTCTATTCCTCTCCCTGTCTCCTCTCTCTTATTCACTCCCTCTCTTCCTCTCCCTGTCTCCTCTCTCTTATTCACCCCCTCTCTTCCTCTCCCTGTCTCCTCTCTCTTAGTCACTCTCTCTTTTCCTCTCCGTCTCCTCTCTCTTATTCACTCCCTCTCTTCCTCTCCCTGTCTCCTTTCTCTTATTCACTCTCTCTATTCCTCTCCCTGTCTCCTCTCTCTTATTCACTCCCTCTCTTCCTCTCCATGTCTCCTCTCTCTTATTCACTCCCTCTCTTCCTCTCCATGTCTCCTCTCTTATTCACTCCCTCTCTTCCTCTCCCTGTCTCCTCTCTTATTCACCCCCTTTCTTCCTCTCCCTGTCTCCTCTCTTATTCACCCCCTCTCTTCCCCACTTCCCTGTCTCCTCTCTCTTATTCACCCCCTCTCTTCCTCTCCGTCTCCTCTCTCTTATTCACCCCTTCTCTTCCTCTCCCTGTCTCCTCTCTCTTATTCACCCCCTCTCTTCTTCTCCCTGTCTCCTCTCTCTTATTCACTCTCTCTCTTCCTCTCCCTGTCTCCTCTCTCTTATTCACTCTCTCTCTTCCTCTCCCTGTCTCCTCTCTCTTATTCACCCCCTCTCTTCCTCTCCCTGTCTCCTCTCTCTTATTCACCCCTTCTCTTCCTCTCCCTGTCTCCTCTCTCTTATTCACCCCCTCTCTTCTTCTCCCTGTCTCCTCTCTCTTATTCAATCTCTCTCTTCCTCTCCCTGTCTCCTCTCTCTTATTCACTCTCTCCTCCACATCTTCGGTTTCCTCCTTGTTCTCTGTAATCTGCTACGTGCCAGATCAGATCAAATCATGCCAGATCAAAAGATGACTGTGTTTTTTCATGCTAGATAAAGACTTCAATTAGAACAGCAAACAAGATTCCAGTTCTAACATAGAGGTTCCCTGAATCATACCATTTTATGAAGCAGACATACAAGAAAACACATTTTCCTTTTCCATCTCTCTCTCACACTCGCACACTGTTCTTAGGGTTTTAGTTAATATCCTGTGTGCTGTTGCATTATAGTTTACAGACATCAGGCCAAGGAGGGGAAAGTATGTTTTGAAGGTAGTGTAGAAATGGAAACTGCTGCTCTGTGTCAAGGTCTGTATTTTATAATTAATAACCTGTATTATAACTAGATACCTTAGTTAAACTTTTTCACAGCATCTGTCCAGGGGGAGTTGGAGTGTATGTATTGAACAGGAGTTATGCTTTGAGACTCAGGACGTCCACCGGCTTCATGCTGGTAATAGTCAACAACAGGGCATCAGGACTAGACTGAGACGTGTGTGTGTGTGTGTGTGTGTGTGTGTGTGTGTGTGTGTGTGTGTGTGTGTGATATTCCCCCACACCATTACGTTAGCAGCAGCAGTCTGAACCAGTCAAACTATGCAAGATGGATCCATGCTTTCATGCTGAATGGCCAGTTGAATGGGAATAAGATCTAAACTATAAATACGTATGCTCTGCCAGTAGGCACAATAACCTGGCCAAGAGAAGAGCTGGAAGTTGCTGACACCAATAGCATATAACCCCTCATAATCTGGGGTACTCCACCCAAGATCCAGTATCCAAACGCTGTATGACGGCCAGTAGAAGGGAGAATGTTCCTACAAAATGTAAGGTCCAGTGTGAGATGTTTGGATGTATTCATGAATGTTTCACAATGGCCCCCGTAGATGAGCTGATGAGGGAATGTGTCATACAGATTGGAGATGTGGTCACCATGGAAGCAGAGAAGTTGCCATGGCAGGGAAAAACCCCTTTCATGGACTGTACCACAATATTTAACATAGGTGGCAACCCTACCAGTGACTGCAAAAGGCAGATCTAAAGGACTGCTCAGAGTCACTACTCATGGTAGCGACCATTCTGATGCTCTTCCAGGTCTGTAGTAGAAGGTCAATGTGTGAGGGAAACGATATGGACACCTGCTGGGAAATATACTGTATAATATAAATATATGCGCCTCATAAACGTATGAAACTATGGCACCTGTGCTAATGTTAGACCTGTATAGTGTCTCCCTCTTCTTGTAGTATCTTTACTCTCCCTGTCAAGGCATGTTACCATGCTACGTTAGATCTCGGGTTTTAATATTGTTGTTGTCTTAACTTCAATAGCTTTTGTAGCTATAGCTCGAGGTTTGGCTTGTGCAGTAAGGGCAATAAGAATGTATCAAAGCTAAGTGCAGAGTTATGTAACAAACCATTTAGAATGCACTTCCAGATCCAGGGAAATGCATTGTTTTCAGAGGACTGAAGTGAGACCATGATATCGCTTAGTTTTACATCAAAGCTAAAGTGATTTGCAATTTGCAAGTGTAGCTGTTGAGCTTGGTTGTCAGGATTGAATGTGGCCAGTTACATTAGGGGAAGGGGCAGCAGTGGGCTACATGTCTGGGGATATGTAAAGTATGTAATGTGAATATGGTGCATAGTCACTACAAAGGATTGTTTATTGTTTTTTATTACTTTATTATTGTTTTCTTATGTTGAGCTCATACATGAATTTTGCCTTATAACCTGGACAAAGATGGAAAGGGCAGTAATGCTGAAACCATAGTTTATATAGTTGGCCTTTGACAAACCTGAAACATGGGTAAGAATTCTGATTTCTTGTTTTATAGTATTAAATCCATGTTTGGAGTTAAATGGAGCTAATGGATTTAAATGGAGTTAAAACGTAGTGCTGAGCGTTTTTCAGACGTTTCCTATGTGAATTCTATGAATAGAGAAGGCACTTTTCCAATACCATGTTTTGGAATCAGGTCGATGAGAGCAGAAGTGCTGGATCGGATATCGGAGAACACATTTATGAGGAAACCAATACGATGCCGTCACAAATCCAGGCTGAAAATAGCCCAGGAGTGCTCTGCAGTAGCGCACTGCACGCAGTAACAGCCAAATTCATTTAAGCAGGCCACATGATAACAGCTGGCATAGTCTGAGCAGTTTGTACACCGCTGTAGAGTTTAACTTTAGCATTTTATTTCCACTAACCAATTAACCATTAAACATTTATGATGTTGGATTGGAATACATACCCTCATCGGCGAATTTATTAGGTACACCTTGCTAATACAGGGTTGGACCACCTTTTGCCTTCAGAACTGCCTTAATCTTTCTTGGCATAGATTCAACAAGGTACTGGAAACATTCCTCAGAGCGTCTGGTCCATATTGACATGATCGTATCACACAGTTGCTGTAGATTTGTTGGCTGTACATTCATGATGTGAATCTCCCGTTCCCAAAGGTGCTCTATTGGATTGACTGTGGTGACTGTGGAGGCCATTTCGTGTACAGTGATCTCATTTGTCATGTTCAAAAAACCAGTCTTGGATGATTTGCGCTTTATGACATATGGTGCGTTATCCTGCTGGAATGAGCCATCAGAAGATGGGTACAGTGTGGTCATAAAGGGATGAACATGGTCAGCAACAATTCTCAGGTAGGCTGTGGTGTTGACACGATGCTCAGTTGGTACTAATGGGCCCAAAGTGTGCCAGGAAGATATTCCCCACACCATTGCACCACCAGCCTGAAATGTTGATACAAGGCATGATGGATCCATGCTTTCATGTTGTTGATGGCAAATTCTGACCCTACCATCTGAATGTCGCAGCAGAAATCGAGACTCATCAGACCAGGCAACGTTTTTCAAATTTTCTATTGTCCAATTTTGGTGAGCCTGTGCAAATTGTAGCCTCAGTTTCCTGTTCTTAGCTGACTGGAGTGGCACCTGGTGTGGTCTTCTGCAGCTGTAGCTCATCTGCCTCAAGGTTTGATGTGCAGTGCGTTCAGAGATGCTCTTCTGCATGCCTCGGTTGTAACTACTGGTTATTTGAGTTACTGTTGCTGTTCTATCAGCTCAAACCCCCCTGGCCATTCTCCTCATTTTCTGTAAAACCTGGAGATGGTTGTATGTGAAAATCTCAGTAGATCAGCAGTTTCTGAAATACTCAGACCAGCCCGTCTGGCACCAACAACCATGCCATGCGTTAATGAGCAGTTGGACAGGTGTACCTAATAAAGTGGCCGGTGAGTGTACATATAATAATTTATATATATATATATATATATATATAATATACCAGCGACAGAGCCTTATGTTATTATTGTCATGAAGATGATTATTATTAGTAGTAATAGTAGTATCAGTTCTAGAGGTAACAGGAGAATTGCTGTTGCAATAAATATCTCACTAAGAGCGGAACTATAAGGCAATGGAATGAAAAAAACGTTTTTGTTTTTTATAACTTTTTGGCAGCAGCAGTGTGCTTTTTTTGCATAATTCCACAAAAAATCAACTGAACCGAAGCTTCACAGTGGTTTTTAATGAAAAACTGCCATCTGTCATAATTAATCTATATGTGTATAATTATGTGTGTGTGTTTCTGTCTGTCATAGAGTTTCAAAGCTCTGTAGGTATCGAACCTACCTGTTAGTATGTTGGGGGTATGTGCGAAGCGAAGACAGACCACATGCTCTCCCTCATATCTATGATGAGAGCATTGCTGACCATTACACTGGATAGCAGGAGACAGCATTCTCTCACGCTGCCACAAGAATGTGAGCCCTGTCTCATCATTAGGTGGTTTTACTGAAGAGACAATGATTCCATTTAGAAGACAACTTTTTATGACGATCAGGGTCGAGGTCAGCTTCCTCAGGCTTTATCTTGGCTTTTATGAGAGAGTCACATCAGGTTAAAAGCACAACGTCCAGGAAACAGAATTTCAGCTTCCTCAAAGTAAATGGTTCTGGTTACATTATGCATGCAAATTATATACTTAAAAATTGAGGATTCATTTCAGTAATCATTAAAAAGACTACATTATACCTTATTCTTTACATTCATTACTTAGCCAAGATGTTTCACTGTCTATATGGCTGTAAAGCATATATCATTCAAATAGGTTCATTTTGTCTGAACACTGTTTAAATTTTAACTCCACTCTGATGACCTTGATTATTCCTGATAGAACAAAACTTGAAATATCAGTTCATCCAAAAACATTAAAAGAGATGCATGAATTTCCAGATTTTCCATGATTCAGATAATACCTGAAATCAGGCAGAAGTCATTGGCAGTAAAACATTATAAAGGCTGGTCATTAACAACCTATACTTTGGATTATTTATTTTTGTTATTATTATTATTATTATTATTACAACTGATGCTAATTATAAGAACAGCAGATGTTTTAGCACAAACCTGTAGCTGTTGCCTACACAACTTCCCTGTTGTGGCTTTTTTTTGGGTACTGCTATTTGAGATGGACTATGTCCTTTAGTGTGAATGAGTGCTTTTAAAAACATAAGTGTTGACATTATTTTTGTCAATTCATAAAATGCAAACTGAATGAACTGATAGAGAAATCTAAATCAAATCATTGTTTGGTGTGACCAACCATTGCCTACAAAATTCTTCTATATCAGGGATTTTGTAAGATTATATTAAGGTGTATGGCTAACCATTTATACCAAATACCCATCATCATCATTGTTTTCATATATATAGGTTGAAACACAGCCATTACCTGATACAGAAACAGTTGGGTAGGAGGCTCAAAACTGGGTAATGAACAGCAAAACTGCTACAAAGACAAGTGTGTGGAAGACAGTTTCAGGTCATACACCATGGCAAGACTAAGCACAACAACAAGACACAATGTAGTAATACTACATCAGCAAGGTCTCTCCCAGGCAAACATTTCAAAAGAGACTAGGGATTCAAGATTTGCTGTAGAAGAACCTTTGAAGAAGCACAAATAAATGGGCAATGTTGAGGACCGTAGGTGCTGTGGTCAGCCAAGTTAACTTAATGCTGCAGATGAGACGCATCACGCTTATTTCCTTTCGACATCAGATTTCGTCTAGCAGAGCCATCAGCTCAGGACCGCTCAGAACATCATGGAAAGAAATTTATGTAACTCTACTATGCTAAAACATAGAAACTAGAGTGCAAAAAAATGCAAGAGAAGTAATGACTCAAATTTTGAAACATCTGCCTGTGACAGAAGGCGGCTTTTTTCTGTGTGGAGAGCAGACAGTAACAGTGAAGCATGATGGAGGATCCTGAACGTACAGCCAATGTCTTTAAAAACTGTACAGCGTAAAGAAGTACGAGGAGTTCTGAAGTGATATGGCCCCCACAGAGCCATGATGTCAATATCATGGAGTCTGTCACAAATGACTTGTGGTTAGTTCTCCAAGATGTTTAGAACAACCTTCTTGCTGAGTTCCTTCAAACAATGTGAAGTGTACCTGGAAGAATTTAGTGTTTTGAAGGCAAACAACATATATTGCTTCTGTTTTTTTTTTTTAGATGTCTCTTTTATTCAATCTCATTGCATTTTGTTAACTGTCAGAAATAAACTATTAACATTTTGTTTTTTAAAGCGTTCTTGCAGCATTTTTATTTCTCTTTCTTTATTTTCCCACCTTCTCATACAATTTTCTTTGAATATTTCCATCACTTGGGAATGCTACATCTTATCTACTATCACAATGTGCATACATCTAACATAACAGCTGATAACTTTGCGGCTGATAAGCCTGTTATAAACTTTGAGAATTGAGCCGTTTTTCTCAGCAGTAAGTCACAAAAGATCACTCAAATTCAAGTTATCTCTTCAGATTTCCAAAAGGTGTGATGCTCTGGGCAACGTTCAGCTGGGAAAACCTTGGGTGCTGGCGTTCGTGTTCTCTACCTAAGCATTACTGCAGACCATCTACAGCCCTTCATGGCTCATTTGTGTAGGATCTCAAGGTCAGTGAACCGAGTCCCGAGTGACAGGTGCACACGTGGTGCAGGAAGAGGGGATGCCGTGTCAGTCAATGACGAACCTGAGCTTGCAGGATACGGGCTGCCTCCTCAGAGAACAACCTTCACCGGTGACACTTGGAAGCCAGGAAGATCGACTTTGGGCCCATAGACAACAGCTCACTGCACGGTCAGAGGTTCACTGGCGCTATGATCACATTGAGAAAAGAGCGGCGACAACCATCCAGTACAAGTCCATTACCAGCAGCCAAATCATCAAGAGAGGGAAGAAACAGCGACTGGCCAGTTCGGGAGGAGTTGTACAAGCAGTGTCCAAGCTGGCTGGTGGATCTCCATGTGGTGGATCATATTGTCGGGTCAGGGGGTGAAGCAGCTAGTGTACAGCACAGCATCAACCCTGGTGATGCTGGACCACACTGGCTTCAACCCCACCCACATCTCTTTGCCAAGATGAAAGCTGCCGACAAATGGCAGTGTAGGGAGTCCTGGAGGCAGTGAACAGCCCCAGTTGTAGTGGCAAAGAGAAAGGTTAACAGCTAGCACTTCTGTTTGGACAATCAACAGCTCAAAAAAAAAAAAACTACCAAGCTCGATTCATTCCCACTCCCACGCATCAATGACACCTTGTATCACCTCCGCTGATCTG
This sequence comes from Brachyhypopomus gauderio, assembly GCF_052324685.1. Lineage (NCBI taxonomy): Eukaryota > Metazoa > Chordata > Actinopteri > Gymnotiformes > Hypopomidae > Brachyhypopomus > Brachyhypopomus gauderio. The sequence goes on from NC_135224.1 coordinate 8,731,428, forward strand.
CAAAGAGGATATTGGCAAGAAGCTCTTGCTCCAGACGCCAGAGAGAAAATAGTGATCACCCTAGACACCACACTGTGGCAGTTTACAGTGAAGACTTTTGGGCTATTTAATCCACCACCCACATTCAAGCCCCTGTTGAATCACCGAGGGAAAATGCATCATCTGCCTAGAGGATACATTTACATATGTGCCCAGTTTTGAAAGTCCACCCTATTAAGTCCATGATCCCAACACTGTAGCTTAAAAACGTGCAACAGGAGCTCATGAGCTTTCTGGGACATGAGCAGAGTCAGGGTGGGAACTGAACCACCAAAGGTGGATGCTGTCATGTGGTTTCTCATTTCTACCTTAAATCTTCATCTTGTGTATTGGTTGTGCCTCAATGACTGAGGCTCATGCAGTTCAGAGAGCCCATAGGATGAGGTCGCGGGGTGGATCACGGCCCCGCAGGGCCGCCGCTTCACTGTCTGACACCGTACTGCATGCCTGCACAGTAACGCCGACGCCCTGTCTCGCCCCACCCCTGTGCCACTGAAGAATGATGGTTCTGTGCGTGTCGCGGTAGAACACGTGGCTGAGAGGAGTACCGCTGTCGCCCCCAGCAACATCAGAATGCACGTCGCGAGCCGTGGAGAATTCCGCCACACACGGGAGGAAGCCCAACTCTCCTGGGCACACGGGCAGCCTCAAACAGGACGGAAGCAAGGCTGGGCAGATTTGGCGCTGCATGGACCCACTTTTAAAGCCCTTCATGCTGTGTCTGGATGCACAGCGGCCTGCTGTCCCCTGTGTGGGAGGAGCCAGTGGCTGGGTCTGAAGTCTGGCAGCTGCAGCAGTAGTAGCCCTGTTGACCAGGCAAATGCACGAGTGGCGAAGAGCCACACATGCAATGCTGCGATCAGTGATGCAGAACTACATGTGCACTGTTTCGTGAGTCGTTTTGTAAACATCTGAGCCTCAAGTCTCTGGGTGCCAATCTGAACCAACTATCATGTCATGGGAATAACTCCAAGTCGAGTTTCAAGTCACATGAACAATGGTCACATAAACGAATGTGCATTCTCAATCACAAAGACATGAAACGGTGCCTGAAATCTACTATTCAATTTACACAGGTCTGCAATATAATGTTAAGTAACACAAAATGGTAGTAGGACAATGAAGCATGTACAAAAGCTACAACCTCATTACTGCTTAAAATTATGTGGATTTTACTAGAAAGAATATTTATTAGCTCTCGCTCTAGTGGGCTAGCATACGTTTTAATAGCCTACTTTTTTGTAAAGTGTATCATCTTAGATAAAAACCCCTTGTTTTGCCAGTCTCTTTATTTTGATGCTACATGTAGAGCAAGTAACAATTATGCATGACCGGCTCATGTATGGCGCTTAAATTAAGTCTTAAGTGACTATTCGAGTTGCAGAGTCAAGTCACGAGTCACTTTCAAAACATGTCAGAAATGTCACTCAAGATTGAGCCACTGATTCAGGTCACCATCTCCAGCACCTGGAAGGATACGCCTCTCCATCCATGGAGTGATGGAGTGTTATCTGGGTGCTCACCAATCAGCTCACATGCAACACCAGCATAACTGCCACCACCACCTGCCCCTGTTCCTGCACCTGCCCCTGATCTGGCTGACAAGTCTGTCCACTATAAAGGAGTCAACTGGGTTCAGCTGTACTAATGTTTGGCCATGTGCTCAGCACTCTCACTTATTCTTCTTATACTTTTCATTATCACATACCCAGAAACTAAACTTGCCTGCTGTTCATGTACAGAATTAAACTGGTTGCATCAGTATTTTAAAGAGCGGTATGGTATTTGTTTGCTTAAATACAGTTTCTAGGCTGGTGTTCAGTCATATGTTATAAAATAACAAACTGAAATAAACTGGTCCAATAAGTCTATTTAAGAATGTATCTGCATTTAATTGCTGGATGCTTCACATTCTTCATGTTGGCCCTCCCTGGATGACAGTAATCACACGTATGGGGTGTGGATTAGAAGAAAGGCAAGTTTACTTGTAAAGCACTTTTCATATACAGTGGCAATTCAAAGGGCTTCATGTAAAACGTAGAAGAATAATAAAGCTTTTTACATCCCAAGATCTGTTACCAAGATCTACTACCACCCAGTTCATCTACTACCACATCAGCATCATCAGGAAGGTCTTTGCCAAATAAATAATCTAAATGTTACAAATGCAATTTATTAAAGTTAAAATGAGCTATTCCTTTAAAGAAATGCAATTAAGTTGATAAAAAGTGAAAAAAAGAATTTGATTAATACAAATATAAGAATGACAATTAGGGATGCACCGAAATGAAAATTCTTAGCCGAAACCGAAAACCGAAAATGAGGAAACCAAGGCCGAAAGCCGAAAACCGAAACACCGAAATACATAAAGCACTTTGAGTTACATGTATGTATGAAAGGTGCTATACAAATAAAGATTATTATTATTATTATTATTATTATGCCAATTATTAGTAACATTGGATTTATGGCTAACCTCACTAAAATCAAGGCATTGCTATTCAAAGAATAAATCAACTACAAAATTTGATTTGTATATATTTATTTAGCACTGACATTACAGTAATGCATATTATAAAATAAAATTAGTGGTGGGCCGTTAACGGCGATACCGCTGTCAACGGCCGACCACTAATTAAATTAAACTCGCTTGCAGACCGTTTTTATCTGAGAGGATAAATATATGTATTTTATACGAGTTAAATTTAGTTATAACTGACTGGCCTGAAAGATAAATATAAATTCTCTCATAAAAACGTGACGTGAGTTGCAACAACATTAAACAGCTCAGGTAAACACGCTTCTGAGAAATGTCGTCTGCTCGGCAAAACATAACGGGGCTCAATGTGCTCTATTAGCCTACGAAATCCCTACGACAGAGAACGGTTGATCGTCTAAGGCAACGAGTTCCTTAATTTTTGGTGTAATGTCTTTTGCCTCGGCGCCATCACTGGAAAACTTTTTTGCTAGCTTTATCCAAATAAGCGCGTGCAGGTGGCGATTTTTGCTTGCGTCATCACAGCACATTGTTTCGGCCGTGTTGTTTCGGTGATGAAAGTATTTCGGCCGAAAACCGAAAATGCAAATTTAAGCCATTTCGGCCGAAAATTTTCGGTGGCCGAATTTTCGGTGCATCCCTAATGACAATAATTTATAATGCACTGTAGTGCTTAAAAGTTCAAAGTGCAGCACTACAGGACCTGAGGAAATGGTGTTTAACCAAAAGTCTGCACAGAAAGGAACATTTTTAGTTATGATTTAAAAACATCCAGTCTTGGGGGACTCCTAATATCTTCTATCCTCTGGAACCATTTAAAATCAGGATATCTGAACACCTACCTCTCCTTGCTTAGTTTTTAAGACCAGTAACATTACCTTGAAGTCAACTTTGTAGTATACTGAAAGCCAAGGACCAAAAGAGGGGGGTGACATGTTTGCTTCTTTTGCTCCTAGTAAGAACTCTAGCATCTGCATTGTGAAGTTGTGTGATGGGCATCCCTGCTTGAGATTACGGCATGTATGTGGTTTTTCTAGGTCTGGTTTTGTGAGGAACTCTCTAATATTCTTGATGTTCTCAAGGTAATAAAATACTGATTTAGTAGCTGATATGATGTGACTGCTAAAACTGAGATCAGAGTGTATTAGTACTCCAAGGTTATGAACTAGCTCTTTAGGTTTAAGTTTTTTCAAGTCCAAAAAAGCCTCTTATTGCTGTTCCCAAATGGAATGATTTCTGCATTATTGTTATTCTGTTTTAACGGTAGTGATATGCTCAAAGCACTTGCAAAAAGAGTTGTGGAGACCATAGTTGTCTGGCCAGATGTAAATCTGAGTGTTGTTTGCATCTGAGTGTCATCTGCACAGATTTGATAAGATCTTGTATGATTTGGCCAAAATAAAAGTAACCCAAGAATTGAACCCTGGGGGATGCCACAAGTCACTGGTACTATCTCAGAAACATTATTTTCTATTTCAACGGTCATTTTTGCCATGCAGGTATGAACTGAAACATTTACAACGGTTCCTGAAAGTCCAAGTGAGATCATCCAGTAGATCATCCAATAGTAAAACCTTCCCAGAGTGATTAATTATCATTATTAGAGCAGTCACAGTACTATTAGTAGTAGCTATTTGAGAATAGAAGACCAGTAAGTTGTTTGAAAATATTTTTTTCAATGATTTCCCCAATGATCAGTAGATTTTAAATGGGTTTGTTACTTTTACTACTACTACTTCATATTCATTACCATTACTGTTACTTAAATGTTTCTTCCAGGTTTTTTGTTTTTAATAGAGGTTTCACCACTGCAGTTCCTAGTGCGTCAGGAAAAATGCCTGATAATACTGACGTATTTATTGAATGTGTAAAATTCTTGAAGTGTCACAGCTCAGGTAGCAGGCAGCAAGAGACACACCCCCTCGCCCACATGCACACGTATGACACACATGCCAAGCCCATTCACAACCTCGTCCCTGCTTTCAGTCTCCTATTTATTAACCATTAACACACCCACCTGTTCCTTGTTTATTTTGTTCACTGACACCACTACTTCAATCAATATGTACACCTCTCCAACACTTCATACTGAGACTACCAAACCTCTAAGAGGCTGGGAGAAATATCTCTTTTTATGTTTTGTGAGCATTAATAAAGACACACTCATTTGCCCTAACAATTCACTTCTCTTTGCTCATGTCACATTAAGAAGCTAGTCAGTAAGGCATCAAGGCTACAAATAGACAATTTAAGGCAACTCACTGTATCTATTAAAATGTCATTGTTAATAGGAGTAAACTCGGATTTAATGTGGTGATGCATGTGTCACGGGCTCACTGGTGGATACAGACATACTAATGATACTCATTTTAGTGCTAAAGAATGATGCAATCCCATTACGCCTTTCACTTGATACATTTGTGTATCAAATGTATTCAGGGCCCTTTTATGTTCACAGATTTATTAATTTGTCATCCATTGCAAGGAGTATTTTGCTATTGTTAATGTAATTGTGGATAATGCTGGATAATAAGGATTGTCATGCTTTGTATTTTGTATTATAATTATGCAGCCTGTCTGTGAAGATTTCTTTTATGAATCAGAAGTTTGATCTTTCGCCACCTGCTTTCAGCCTTCCTGCATTATATTATTTGAATTTGAACTACATTAGCATTACTCCATGGTGCTTTCTGTTAGCAGGAAATGGCTTTGGCTTTAACTGGAGCAATCTCATCAACGTTTTAACAAAAGATTAACAGACCCAGATAGTTTGTATGATGCCATGTACAAAAAGCTCATAAAAAGTGTATCTGTGCTGTCATTAATAAATCTCTTCTTAAAACTGTGGCATCAAGTCTTAAGTTCTAGTGAGGCCCATGTATCCGAGAAGACACAGTAATGATCTGACAAAGCTACATCCTCAACCCAGGCTGACATGTGGAGACCTTTTGAGGTACCCAATCCACAGTGTGACCTTGGCAATGTGTGGAGCACATACTGAGAGAGACCAAAAGTCTCCAACATGACACAGAGATCTGTTGCATGGTTGTCCTTGAGATTGTCATTGTGTATGTTTAAATCACCAGCAATTTCAAAATGGTCAAAATGATAACTGCTTGAATTGGAAGGAACCATTAAATAGAGCAGCTGTACCTCGGACTTTCCAGCTGGCATGATTTGAAAAGTTAAAGTTTGGTAGTGCATATCCAATTAATACGGTTTTGGCACTATTATAATTTATCCGATACAGTCAGAAGCATAACGTCAAGCCCATGGGCTATTTTAATATCCTTAGTTAAATTAGATTTGTATGTGAGTGACTAATATTAAGAAGATCTAATGTGTGCTTTGTTCCTAAAGATCTCACATCTTACCAACTGCAGATTGGACACATTTTACAGTGTGTGACATAAACTCCCTGTTTTTACTGTTTCCTGTAAGCACTGGAATGAAGGAGATTGCAGGCATGCTTGGGTCCAAGCTGCTTTGGGAAACACGCATTACGGACATCATCACTATAGCTGCAGAAACCTAAAGAATAGCAGTGTGGCGCACTGTTTGAGAATGGGATTTCGTCTTTCGTCTTCTACTCTGGATAATTGTGGGTGGGGCTTCTATTAGGTAGGGGAAGGTGTTGGGGGTGGATGTGAAGAGCAGGCAGGAGGAGGAGGAGGAGGATTTATTGCTGTACGAGGTCAGGCTCACAGGGAAAGCGTCGTTCCAGCTGATAACGGCTTGTCCACTGTTGCTGGGAGGTTCAGGTGGGGTGAGGGGTCCATGGGGATGGAGAAGAGTATCGAGTCCTCACAAGGTTGTGGTGCTCCTGGAAGCTGATAAGCTCAGTCATCATTGTGGCTCTTATCCAATCCGTCAGGGCGCCCACAGTGGCTGGAAGATCCGGAGCGATAAAATCTGCTGATGCAAGGGAGTCCTTGGGTGTTTGTACCAATGCATTGCCACTATTGGGGGTGGATGAATTGCACACCGACAAAATTAAGTTCTCTGTCAGAGTTTTAGCACCTCTCTTGTTTGTGTGCAGTCTCTCTTCCTAAAGAACAGGTTAAAGATGTCAGTAAAATTCAGGCTGATTGGCCTGCAGCTTTTTTAAAGCCAACTGTTTGATTCAGGCAGCCTTAAGTAGCCTCTCCATGCAGGCAGACCACTTTTAAATGTTTAAACGTAAACGTGGCTACTTGTGTTGAGGAGGTTATTAAAGTCCCTCCTGCTTTCTTTTGTCATTCTTGTCGACATGCACAATAATCCACTTCATTGTTGTGTAGTCAGAGAGCATTGTTGGCAGCTTTGCATTTAACTTGGAGAACGTGACGTCGTCCCCAATGACAAGGGCGTGTGGTGTGTCTACAGCTTGAGGCCCTGTGGCTCAGCCGGGCTCCTCAGGTCAGCTGCCGCTTTCACTGTTAATCTCACTGCCTTTGCAAGAATCCACACTTTGCCATGGTTCAAACCTGTTCTGCAAATTAAGCAATTTATTATCTTTTTTATTTTTATTTTTTGGACTGCAGTGTCCGAGCAGCAGTGTTAGCATTAGCATTAGCAGTAGATGATCAGGTGATTGTTATTGGGGATGGAAAACAACCCAGACTCATTGCTCATTTCCATCACCGGTACTCATGAAGGTGGTTCATGTGTTCTGCTACCCTGCTCTGGTGTCTCCACTGCTACACTGAGCCCCCAGCGTGTGGTCTGCTCTCAGCATTCCCACAGTATGATACTTTTAATGTAGTATGGGAATGCTAGCTCTCAAACTCTAATAACAAGTTCCAAAAACTAATTTCCCGCACTATTGTTTCTGTAGAAGACATTTGGTAAAGAGAGTAATAACTTTGCCAGCGTATTTGTTCAGAAACCTGAGGGGAAAATTTTTTTCTGATCTGTTTTGATATCTAACTGGAACTTTACAGATTCTGTATCTGCAGTGCTAATCTTAAAAATTGAAAATCACAAAGATAAGACCAATTTTGGATTCATAATTGAAAAATAGAGGAGCATGTGAACAGAAAGGTGAGAAACATTTCAAACAAAAAACAAAAAGGTTTTTAAATTAGTGTTACTCATAACATTTGTGGGTTTGCATTTGTTCCACTACCTGTGAAAACCCTAATGAAAGACTGTTACTATGACGTCTGACACTCCCAGTAGAAATGAGCTGTCAGATTCCTTTCTTCTTTTCTTTCCTGTGTTTTCATTCTTCTCTCTTTTTGTCTGTGTGTGTGTGTTTGTGTGAATTTGTGGGCGTGTGCTCTGCAGCAGCGTCCTGTGAAGCAGTCCCTGGCAAGCTCTCTGTGTCGCGAGTCTCACTGGAAGTGCCTCCTTCTGACGTTGCTCATGTATGGCTGTTTCGGCACGCTAGCCTGGTGCGGCTTATGCAAGTCTCCCGCCCTGACTCCGACAGACCCTGCAGCCACGGTGCTGGAGGTCGGGGAGCCGTTCACGCCCGCGGGCACCTTCACCACAAACGAGCTGGCTCTGGAAGGACCCTGTTCCAGCGGCTATGTCTACATCCCTCTGGCCTTTCTGGCTATGCTCTACGTGGTGTACCTGGTGGAGTGCTGGCACTGCTACTCCAAGACGGCCATGCTGGCCCAGGCGGAGGTAGCGGAGGTGTACGAGCGTGTGCAGCGCCTTCAGCAGGCCACACCCTGCATCTGGTGGAAGGCCATCAGCTACCACTACGTGCGGCGCACCAGACAGGTGACGCGTTACCGCAACGGCGACGCTTACACAACCACACAAGTGTACCACGAGCGGGTCAACACGCACGCCGCGAGCTCAGAGTTCGACTACGCCAGGCTGGGTGTGAAGGATGTCTCCAAGGACCTGAGGGGCTTGCGGGAACACCCGGCCGTGCGTCTGCGCTTCACCAAGTGCTTCAGCTTCTCCAACGCCCGGGCGGAGGCTGCCTACCTCACGCAGCGGGCGCGTTTCTTTGGCGAAAACGAAGGGCTGGACGATTACATGGAGGCGCGGGAGGGCATGCACCTGAAGAACGTAGACTTCCGCGAGCACATGCTGGCCTTCCCTGACCCGGCGCGCCAACCCTGGTACGCCCGCCGCCGGGTGTTCTGGCTCGCCTCGGCACTGCTGCTGTCCTGGCCGCTTCGAGTCGTGGCGGAGTACCGCACCGCCTACGTGCACTACCACGTGGAGAAACTGTTTGGGGATGGAGATGACAACAGCCGGGGGGATGGGAGCGAGAACATCGGAATTGGCGAGAACGGCAGTGGCCCCAGAGGAGGGGTAGGCAGTGGGGGATCGAGCTATCGCGCCATCTCGCGAGTCAACACTGTCGACATGACAGAGCTGGAGTGGCACATTCGATGCAACCAGCAGATAGTTCCCAGCTACTCGGAAGCCCTGCTGATGGATCTGGGTTCAGACGGCAACCAGTGTGCCAACCCTCCTCCGGCCAGGTCGAACCCCGCTGGGACGGGTCCGGCGCTGCCTGTGGCCTTTACCTCAGCCTACCTGCTCCAGAACTGCCCTCGCTGTCGGAGATCCACCAGCAGCTCCTCGCTTCCCTCCAGGCTGAGAGGCCCGACGGCCACCCTGCTGAGCGGCACTATGGCTGGCATGAGGGCCGGCGGAGTGCCCGGGGCTCCCGGAGTTCCAGGCAGGCTGGTGCTGAGCAGGAGCGGCTTCTCCCTGGGACGCCTCCAAGCCCCACGGCACACATCCCTGTTCCATTCGCGTAGTGTGGGTGGAGGACTAGGGGGAAGAGGAGAGGAGGGGAACGCTGGAGGAGGGGGAGGAGGTGGAGGAGGAGGAGGGGGAGGAGGAGGTGCGGGCGGTGGATTTCTCAGTTTGGGGTCGAGACAGGATGAGGAGAGCAGAGGAGTCCTGGAGGGGGAGGGGGATGAGGACACGAGGGAAGAAGGGGAGGGAGAGCAGGAAGAGGAGCAAGGAGAGCAGCCTGAGGAAGGAGAGGAGGGTAGAGAGGGAGAGCGAGACCGACCGCCTGCATACCAGGACGCTTTTTTCTTCCCTTTGTTAATAGTGCACGGGGAGGAGAGCTGTCATTCAGGAGAGGACATCTCTTAAATAAATAAATAAAAAGAGAGACAGACTCAAAAGCGGGGGAAAATGACGAGGGGCGGGGGGGTAGCTAAATAAAGATATAGGTAGCACTGTCTTCCCTAGTGAAAGAGAGTGGGAAATAATGTGGAGACTAAACTGGTGTGACCAGATGGACAGCTTTGGATTAAACTGGTGGTAAGAGGTGGAGTTCCCCATTGTAGCGTTACATCATGTTAACTGTGGAAAAGAATGCTCAGAATAACGCTCCATCTACCATACTAGGCTGATCTTTGTGCTACAATGCCTTCGCAAAAATTGAACCATTTTAGAGCCATAAGGATGCAATATGGGTGTATGTGTGTATGTCCAGACACAAAGTGAGAAGAAAGCAGTGGTTGTTAATAGAAAATGAATTTAAAGTAGGTTGGAAGACATGACTTGGGACACCCATACAATACCGAGGCAAGCCAGATATCACAGGGACTCAAGAATAAGGCACAATATTCACAAGTGTTTTTGTCTATTATTACTAAGAGGAAGAAGACACTCTAGAAAGAAAGCAGGTGAAGAAACGCTGTACCAGGAGAGCATTAAATCTCTCTGCACGTCTTCCACAGATAAAGACAAGAAAGTGTTGCATAAATCTGAAGACAAGTATTCCTGTTTGTATAAGGAAACAAGGACAACTGAAATTAGACACAAATATAATCTTCAGGTACAACAAGATCACTGCAGTCTTGGCTGTCTGTCAGTTCAGTCTTCTGTGGGACATTTCAAATGCGTGTAACTTTACATTGCGTACGCCCAAGTGCTAACCACACAACTACAAATACAGTGTGTCCCGTTTCTCAACTACTACAGTAAAACAGTATAGAAGCACCATGAACCTGCCTCTGACCTGTCTTGGCCGTCGGCTCAGAATCTCGGCTAACAACAACCACCACTCTCATCTCCTCCTGAATCTCATTTGCATGTTTGCTGAGTCGTGGCCAAATCAAAATGCACTTGTGTTGAGATTGGTGGGGGAATACTGATCATGAAACATGCTTGGGATATTTGCCCATTTTTGGTTCATTTTTGGAGTGTTTTACCTCTTAGATAGCTTGGACCAAAATTTCTCATTATATCTAAGAAGGATTTATTCATTACATTAAGTGGCACAGTACTTTTAAATAATGGATCTAGTTAGACGATCTGCCGAGCAGATAAAGTTGGAGATTGTTCTCCATGGCTGGACCTCTTGCTTAAAGTTAAGCAAATGACTTATTTTGAGTTATTGGTATATATAATGCATTCATAGCAGTTTTTGTTCTCTAATGTACCACCAGTTTTGCCTCATGAAGGGCTTTGCTCAGCTATGATACTTCACACTGATATATATATATATATAAATAATAGGAATATATGATTCAAGCATACAGCATCTTGCCTCCCATCACAGCCTCTGTATTTCTTTTAGGCTCGAGTTAAATGAGCATAAACAATCTAATCACTGATGAGATCAGTTAGTGTGCCATCAAACATCGTGATTGCTGATAATTCTGCATTACTGTTGAGCACAGTCTGGAAATATTTTATATTCAACACAGGTTTACCAAATTATTTAATTTTTTCACAGATGCTCTTAAGCCATATTTAAAGTCTGCCAAGCTTCTGTCAGTCAGTGCAAATATAACTCCGTTCATCCATTTGAGGTTTCTAATCATTCTGATGCCTTCATATCCTTCAAGTGTTCGGTCAGTTAGCCACTATGTTATCAACATTTTTAAATATCAATACAGAATGTGAATTTCTGCTATTACACCAGAAACATTTTTTTAATGTTCTCAATATATTTAACATGAGTGTTGAACATTTCAAATGTGTTTGATCCAGATATGATTCAGACATGATTCACTGTGCAACACTTCATTCCCTGAGCTCCACAGAAACGGAGTAATCCATCCTTATTCAGTATGACCCAAAACACTTCACATCCTAGGAGCACTAACTAGTAACCCAAAGCCACAGCTTACATTACTTGCTCTCTCATTAAATCACATGGGTCAGGCAGATTTTCTTGTGCCAAGCACAGGCTGCCATGCAGAAAAAAACAACTGTAAAAACCTGTAAAAACAACTGAAATAAATAATGTGTGTGGTGCAACTTGAATGTTGACTAACATTGATGAGAGATTACAATTTGAAACGAGGATGTATAATACGCCACCAGACATGTAGCTACTGTTGGGCTCCAGATATAATCTAATCTACAGCAAGACTTTACAAGTTTAGAACCAACCTAAAGGCAACTGACCAATCTACATTCCAGCTCAGAGTTCCACAAGTTCAGACTTTGAATGTTGAGAATAGCTGATCCTAGATCAGGTTTCTGAGCCTACGTGAGAACAGTCGATTCAGTAGACTACATCTTTAAGTGTTGCTTGGTAGTCTATACAAAAGGACCGTCAGATGTAATTATGTATAATGGTGTTTAAAGGAGAAATTTGTGAAGCTTTATTCATTTATTTATTTTTACTTTTGAGATCTTGTAGAGTTAAAACTTTGATCTTAAAGCTTAAATCCTAAAAGTTCCATTTGCTTCTACAGTTGTATGTATCCCAGGAGAAACGTGTGTTCTGGGAGAAAGTTCTGAATGTAATTATTTGATGGAAAGCAAAGAATAATTGTGTCTTCTTTTGAATTCATGCAGCTAGTAATTATGCTGTTTCGTCTTGATGGGTGGCTGACGTGTACAGTATGTCCCTTTAAAGTAGCTAATCTCAATCAGCAATCCAACAATTGCTTAAATGCCTCAAGCATCAAATGATGCAGACTGTTCTGTGGTAGCAATGACTCATTGATTTGATATGGACCTACTAGGGGGACTACGACGATCACAACGACAATATTAAATATACGTAATAAATCAAAATGCTTGATTAAAAACACGTGTGTTGTGTGATGTTACCTTGGCCCCAACAAGCATAAATCCAAGTTTATTTGACATGGCATGAATTTCTACGTTACCGTCTTAACCGTGAGAAGGTGTATTACAGTAAAGGGATATATGCAGGCATTGTGAGTCGCAGGTACATCAGATCCCAATCCGCTACCATCTGTACCTGCTGTGTGTGTGTGAGAGAGACAGCATGCCTGTGCACGCGTGTGTGACAAATTCATGGCCAGGATCACGAGTGAGCCACCCTGTGGTTATTTCAGGTATATAGAAAGGCCCGTTTTATAACTCATTTAACCCAAAAGCACCACAGGCCTGGTATACATTTCTGTCTCTTTCTCTTCGCGTGTTGGACTTTAACTTGATTTTTGAGGATTTTAAGCGCACAAGGACAGCAGAGGTGAGTCACCGAAGAACAAAATGAAACTGAAATTAACAGGATAACCATGACCGGGAATACATTCTGTCGAAAGAAGTATTTTTTCTGCTACGAGAATTCAGTCCCCTCAGCTGGACGAAGCTTCCATAAACTCATTCCTGCCCACGGTCTCCTGATGCTTTATATTTTGACGACCTGACATAACGGTTTGACGAGAAGTCGCTAATGTCCATGCCGGTTTATCGTGTTTCATTTTGAGAATGCTCATTTGGTGATAAAACCTATGTGAGTCTCTCGAGCCATACGGCAACCGAATACAAATGTGTGTCATGCCAGTTTTTATTTCGGACCCGGAAGCTGTGCCAAGCAGCAGTACCACTGCTGGTTGGTGACTTCGTCTTAAAAGCTTTAATTAATGGACCAGCTGAAATGTTCTCGTCACAAAACTGATGAACGGTTGGAACTACACAAATCTTTGAACTAAATTGAAAGTGTCTTCCCATAACATTTCCTCTTTACTTGTTCATTCCGTCCTGCTGTACTCAAGTCGTTGTCTCAATCCTGATTCAGCTCAATTCAAAAAGCTTAATAATAATTTTAGGGAATTCAGTAAATATAAATAAATACAACAGCAAAGTCAGATCTTTTAAACTATACAGATTCTTACCATGAACCCTCCCTGGCATCAGTATAGTTCTATACATTACATTTTCATACTACATAATAAGTCCTTTGCTCGTTATTTGTTGATTGCAGCTGCTTTTCTCCGTCTCTTTATACTTCTTCCCGACTCAGCTTTTCAGTTTTCCCCATTACAATTCCCATCTCCTTTCCTCTCTAATCACCTTCCCCTGTATGTCGCCATCACCCCCGCCCCCGTCTCTCACTCCGTAGTCGATGACCGGTGCGGTGCAGATGCAGAAGGCACAGGCCAACTCGGTGGCATCCAACGTGGTGCTGGGCTGACGGACGCAGCAAGTGTCGCGAGCGCCGCTGCGAACTGGCCGGGTTTCGAGGAGGCACAGAGACCAAATGACAAATGCCCTGACAACAAGCAGCAGCGAGTTTCAAATAATGAAAGGAATAAAATATAAAAATATATAAAATATTATATTATATAACATACAGAGTATCACAGGAATAAAATATTTAGTATCTTTTTCAGATCCATCATATTTATATATAGACAATGAGCACTTTGTCTCATTAAAAATTTATAGTTTTTTAAGTTTTCCATTAGTGTTTGACATGTTATTTTAAAACAATTTAAACATTTAATCAGATAATTCTGTTTGGGGTCAGCAATTGACATTTGACACCTACATTAACCATAAGTGTAGTTTGGCATATTACATAGGCCAAAAACAGTTGACTGCACAGCCAGATGCTGGAGAAAACAGGTGATGTGCAGCTTTAATGCCAAAATCAGTGTGTCAGTGTTTTTGTGTCTTTTCTAGGAGGGTGAAGACGATCGTAAGCTTCCCCTGCCAGTGCATCTCCTCAGAAATCATCAGACGACAGCGTTCACGTACAACAGGACGCTTATAACCGCACACAAACCCAACTAGTTAACAACACATTTATGGGATTCTTCAGATGTGTGTCCATATTACATACACTACATATTCAAAATGAGCTATAACCCAATACCCAGTACAACTCATAAGACAGATCTGCTGTCTTATGTGACTAAAGTGACTGCTCTGAACAGCAACCGATGACCGGACTGAAACTACCATAAATGTTGAGGAAGCAGACTCTTGTTTTTAGGCTATGGACAGATAAAGCCCCACTCGTCTTTGTGTGTGAGGACAGTAAAAAGGACAGTGTGCCTTTGAATACTTTAGACCTGTGACAGCAGCATGGTTTTGGCACATAGCCCACACCAAACAGGTCTTATCATAGATAGATTTATGTCCCTGTCAACCCAACCTGTGGTGTCTCTCTCTGGCTCGCTCTCTCCCACACACACACACACACACACACCCCTTTGTGTGCTAGAAAGCCCTATTTAAAATGATGCAACAAATTGGATGGTTGATCAAACATTTTGTAAAATACATGAATAGCAAAGTTTACATGTCTTGTAGAAAGTACAACTGAAAAACAGCACTACAGAGGAAAACGACATAAATAACTCGGACCGTCTAATGCTGATATCAGATATTCCAATATAGTAATATATGAAAACAGACAGCAGGGGGCGCTAATGTGCAAATATGCAAAGCCACAACGGATGTTCTTAAAAGTAACAGTACACCAAAGCAAACTTAACAAAGCGTAAGCTGAATTTTGTGGCACATAAGTGCAGGTAACGGTTTTATTTAATAATATAAACCAAAGATTAACACCTTTTAAATGTTAACTAACATCTGTCAGAGACTAAAGACAGCGGTCTCATGACCACAGATCTCACAGACACTTAAGCCTACATATCAGATAATCTAGTCAACAATCAAGTCAAAATGTAAGGAACTTAAGCAGTATATATAATACAGTATAGGTCAGAGACCAATCTGGCAACCATTCTCGTAACTGCCAGGCTACTGTTGCCAATGGCAGATCAGTAGCCATGGCAACAAAGCCTTGATACTGCTAGTGAGCATAACCAAAACCACTGACTGGTGCAGCCAAAAACCCATCTTCTCAGTTAGCATCTGTGTGTGTCTGTGTTTGTCAGTTTCTGTGAGTGACTGTGTGTGTATCTGGAACACAATTGGGTGTGCTTGTGTGTGTGTGTGCCTGAGGGCATTCATTGAGTTCTCTGAGGCCATTCAGGGTGTTTGAGGAAGGGTTCAGTTTCAGAAGGGCTGGCTCCCGGGTCCTCTAGCTGTGATCTGCTGTCCGAGCCCCACCTCCGCTGGACCACCACCAGAACAGCTATGATCACCCACCCAAAGAAATTCACCCACACTGCAATCTGAAAGAGAGAGCAACAGAGGGAAAGACAAAGCTACTTAGCATACAAAATTAACTCATCAAAAAGATAATGAAAATGTTATTTCAAACCACTGCTAAAAGAAGAGTCTGCTCATGTAGGCAGTCTGAAAAAGGGATTTAAAGCAGACTGAGAGGCTGACAGGATGTTAAAAACAAAAACGAGTGTGCTCGCACAGGGAAGTAAAATGAACAATAACGCTTTTCTCAGACTGGTGTGAAACGTTTCAACTAATGCTAAGCCTGATGATTCTGTATGAAACTTGAGCTGGGAGAGGCGGGGTTAATTCATAACTGTATGAATGGTGTGAAAATACTTAGTTCCCGAGTGTACTTTTTGAAGTGACAGCTGGCAAAGATATATAATTCTAATCAGACTTGATTATACCCCATTGATCAAAAACAAGCAAAATAATATTTGTAGTAATTAAATAAAAGGCTCAGGATATAAATACAATGCCTGCCAACACGATGCCTGTAGCACTGTCTCTTAAACTGTTGTTTGCTTCAAATGTAAAGTGCGTTACAAATAAAATGTATTATTATTATTATTATATAATATATATATATATATATATATATATATATATATATATATATATATATATATATATATATATATATATATATATAATATTAACAGATTCCTAAGGGCTTCTTAAGTTAAACAAGAGGAGTTGAACCAGGTTGTTGGGAATGGGGAAAATACTAAACTGTGCAGTACTCAGGGTCCATGACTGGGAAACCCTATTTATATAATTCCCTTGATGTATTCTTAAATATGACAGGCCTGTCCCTATCATGAAGCCTTAAAGTAAAGGTAAAATCAAACACACAACACCTTTAGACCAACTCTTTTTTTTCATTCAATGACCTTACATTGATCTAGCAACAGACAGATATGACCTGTAGCATACCCACACATTTGTTTGACGACTGGGGTATATTCTCACCTGGCTACTGCAATGCTTTATTCAGATTCTAGGTCTCCTCTCAGGATGCCACAACCCTTCGCTGAGGTGGCTAAAATTTAACTGTACTGCAGACATTACTGACTCATCAGAGCTTTTTTCTGCCCGAGACATTATGCTTATGCACAAACACTCCCACAGAAACCTCACAGGATCACTCTTACACTTACACACACACACACACACACACACACACACACACACACACACACACACACACACACACACACACACACACACCACAACTTCACAACATGCCCTTATGCTCAGTCACCCCTTTCAGGCTTTTTTTCCCCACATTTTGAAATACTGAATACTTAAACTAAACTGATCCAAACATTCTGCTCTTAAATCAAAGTTTTGAATTTCTCTAAGGCAGTCCACAATATTTAACACATTATGGAAATAAAATGAAACACATGGATTGGTTTTAGTCAAGTCTGATTTCAGCGTGCAGGCTCTTACCATGTAATTTTTGTTTTTAAACATGGAGATTACAGAGAACACAAGGGCAGTAAACACAGTAAGAGGAGCAGAGGAGAGACTCAGACAGTCACAGAACGAGAGGTGTGGCTATATACTTCAGCATTGTGCAGTTTAGAGAAGAAACTGCTCCCATTGACCGGGCTTTTCCATGGTTTGCTCTGTGCTTCGTCACATCTGCAAAACACACAAAACAATAACGTGCCACAGCCATTAGCGCGAGCGAGCAGTGTGTTCTGGTCATGCCCGTACACGCGCCGCACGACGGACCGCTCAGATTGCCAAGCGGCCATTGGCTTTGAGCCGCTCCATCCATTAGCGATTCATGTGGAGTTTTGTCCTCACCTGGTTATGTTGGGCACATGGAGCACCGACTCACACAGTTTGATTCGGCCCATTTTCAAGATGCAACCCGTTACCACGAGGAAAAACAGGAAGACTGCGCACACAGCCAAAGTAATGCCCATCCATATTCGCTCTCTTAAAGCGGAAGAGATGATCACACAGTGGTGCACAAATAAATATTTACCTTACACAACAAGTACATCCACATATTTGAACTGAATACTGAGGGGGGAAAAATCCATAAGAAGTTGGTTGGGAAATAAGGATTGACTAATATTGTGTATGTTCATCACTTCAGAACTATTCCTAAATGCAAAATGTTGACCTCTGGCTTCTAACCTTTTGAGCTCTCCATCGATGAAATATGTGTAGACCCAGTAGAGAGTGGTGGAGAAACAGAAAATTGCTACACACACAGAGATGGCTGATACGAAGTAACACACAGAGGGAGAGCTTGACCAGCTTACACTGATGTCTGAACTGTTGAAGGTCACCGAGCCATACAGCATACATCTCCCATGAAAGTCACCCTGTATGGATGTACATGCACATATGAGAGAGAGATAGAAAGTCAAGCAATCACAGAGGTGGTTTATTACTATTCCATGACTTGGAAGTCTTGTACAGTGATGCAATTAATCTACCTCTTAGTTAGGAAGAATTGGCATGCAACCTTACACCAAGACATAAAAGTGGGATTCCCCACTGTCGGTGTGAAACTTTAAACTACACGCTCCAGTTATCGTTTCTTTATCCATCTGACCAATTACTAAATAGAACCGAGAAACAGTTGGTCACATGACAAAAAGTGAAACGGGAGAGTGGTGAAAACACGGAAGGGATGGCGACTTCGATTTAGCACCACATCAGCTTTGCTTCCTCAAATTGCTTCAAACTTCAACTATTTTAAAATATAATTTCAGATTATTTGCAGCGTATATCTGACACATTTACCCTCCTGAAGAACATCGGCTATGCCCTTTGTATTACATAATCGATTTAGTTGTAATAATATGCAGCACGCTGCTAACGTTTTCACAAGTCATATGACACGAGATTAATTTCATGACGCATAAACGACGCATGGTTGAACTTACTGGTATAGTAAAATGTTACAAAAATATAGAACATTATACACACTAAAATCGTTATACACACTAAAATCGACATGCTATGCATTTATTTTTTAACACTATGTCGACTCCAAGACTAACTGCACAGTTACAACTGACGGTTCAAAAGTTTCACGAAAAATTAAAAGATTACAAATGGCAGTAGGCTGATCACTATTTAGCCTAACCTACGCGTCTTAAGTTAATGTACAACTATTGTGGTCAAAACATGTCTGTGTTGTCCGTTATTTAGTCAGGATAGTTTCGTGGGGTCATATTATTTGGCAACTTTAACGGACGTATCAAGTGTAGCAAAGTAACATACACCTACAGAGCTTTTTTACCAGAAAACATGAATATGGCATGTTTTTGACGATTACCTGGGAGACTGTAACTGAAGCAGCAGTGATGATTCCGCAAACAAAACAACAGACGTACCAAGCGAGCTCCACCAGCAGTAACCATTGCAGCGCCATCGTGGGACATTAGGTCACATGTGAGCGCACAACTCCTAGTTCACCGCATCCGCGTGAATGACAGTATGGAAAGGATGTGCGCAATGACATAAACGTAGGCCAAAAAATTGCAAATGCTCGTTTCGATAATTAATTTCACGTAGTCATAAAAGTAGCCTAATGTTTTTCATTTGATTTTGATTTAGTGTCGGCCTTCCCATCACCTTCCATATCTGGCTACTGATTGTTTAAATTAAAACTACAGATAATGCAGCGCTTAAATTCGTCCTCGGATGAACGTTTTGATGTAAAACTATTAGGTATAATCAAATAGTAAAAGAAAACAACAATCTCCGACACATAGGACATGGGAACTTGCACGAGCTGGTTCCAGAAAGACTGGGCAGAAGGTCAGAATGAAGTTAATTCCAACGCGTCATGGCTCGTGCTGCCTGTCAGGCGTTTGGACTTAGTCTCAGGGGTAAATGACCCTGTCACGTCTTACACCGCTGATCTCACCTCCCGCTACCTTGCTATCTGCGTGGCAAACTGTTTACTTGGCAAAGAGGAGTACGTACATGTCATAAAATGCTGCTACTGCAAGTGCTTTAACATTCGTTTAATTAAGGTTAGTACGACCACATCAAAATTCACATTTTCGACTTAATGCCTCATGAAATCAACACATATTCAAATAGCATGACAAAAAAAACAAGCTCAATATAAAATTACAATGAAAAGACCGAATATAGGCCCAACATTTTTAACCGTCTAATTTTCTTGATAAATACATGTAAATAAGGTTTCAGCAAGTAAATAGAAAACCTTTTTAGACATCTCCAAATAATGTTTTGTTTTTCTCTCATAACCGCCCAAATTCTAACATCTATTCAGTGACCTATAAAGTGTACATTCAAAGTGTATTTACCTTCATTTATGACACGTGTTTCATTCTCTTGGAAGGCAACAAACAAATGCCTTCAAAACGTATGTACATGTATAGATACCTCTCTCTCTCTCCAAATTATTTAAATTTTATGTGGTTCCAGTTATTGAATGTAAAATATTTTAGCGTGTGTGTGTGTGTGCGTGCGTGCGTGTGTGCGTGCGTGTGTGTGTGTTGGCATTTGTCAGTTTGTTTGGGCCACTGCTGAGCTGCAGGCATTGTGTGTGGGTGTGCATTCCAATGCTAACCTTCTTGTTGTGTGTGTGTGTGTGTGTGTGTTAAGCCTTAGGCTATGGGATGTGTGTGCATGTGGCTGGCCCTGCAGGCACTCACACCATGCGGTGCGGGTCCATGGGGCAGCCTGGAAGGCGGAAGCTGTCAGGAACAGGGCTGTCAAGTTTGCAGATGATCTTATAGATGGACTTTTTCCAGCAGGGGTCAGCATCTCGCCCACTCTGGATGGCAGCAAAGAACTCCCTTAGGGCCAGCTCGGACACCTCCACAAACCTGTCTGGCACCTGGGCAAAAAAAGACAGACGCTAACACACCCACACATAGACACATGCTGCAGAACAGCACTGTCGCACACAACTACTCGCCCACCTGGTAGTCATTGCTCTTGTTGTAATGCATGTTAAGAATGCGGAAGAGCTCGGAGTTGCGGCTCAGGTGCAGTGCCCTCTCCCGGGCAGGGGCGAGGCCCTCTCGGGCGGCCTGCCGCGCAAACCGCTCCATCTGAATGTAGAAGAACTCTCTGAAGTTACTAAACCACTTAATGAGCTGAGAGGTGACACAGCGGTTGAACTGTGGGGAGGGAAGATCAGAGGAGGAGTTAGATCAGATATTATACAAAATAAGCTAAGCATGATATAAACAGGAAAAACGTATAAGTGCTAAAATATACAGTGGTACTATGGCGGCTGAACACTACTGTGAATTAAGGTAGTTCATCAGGAACTGTAATAATTAACTATCTTTCGGTGGAATGTAGTGGAGTAGAAAATGTTTTAAAAAAATAGTTATCCTTTGTGCTTTTATGAAATGGCATTCATTTGATCATGTAATGTTTAATTGTATGCAAAAAATTTTACATAAAATTTGAAAATGTGTGAACGTCCAGCAGTAATTACTGTATCTAACTGCTAATAATTGTGTTTTGCGTCACTATTATTGTGTTGTAAATAGATGTTCCCATGGTGATGAAAGAGTACCTTGACATCAGGGAAGTAAGTCTTTAATGTGTTGGAGCTGGGGTAGCGTGTGTAGAAAAACATTAGCTTGGCTTTCTTTAAATGACATGGGGAGAGACCCTCCTGAGAGTTCAAGCAGTTAAGGAAATTAGACTATAACACATGCTTAATGCACACATATGAGCAATCACACAAAGGGATAAATAAGTAGAAAGTTAGACCTTGAACACTACACCGGAGTAAAAATATCACTCGCTGACATACAGCAATTCTGAATATTTTAATTCCAATGTTGTCCTTCCAAGACTGAGCCAAAATATTTTTAATTCGTGATAGTTTATTTTGATTTGGAATGTAATTCATATTTTTTTTCCTCTATTAGTCAAGCTTAGACAAGCTATAAAAAACACATTCACATTAAATTGAAAAATAACAAATATGAACGATAAAATATCACTTCTAATATATCACTAAACAGATATTGGCTAAGATTAGCAGAAAACACTGCAATTTACATTTAAAATAAAATAAATGTTTTAATATTTAATACATAAGAGGCCATCAAGAAGGAAACTGTCACTGTCAAAAGTCTAATCTGCAATTTATTTTTCTTTCTCCCTGTGTGACTTTTTTGTTTGTTTTTTTTAAAAAAGGATATTGCCCCAGAGCCAAGAAAAAGAGCCGCCTCTCCTCCGTCTAGCCCTCCAACACCTCCCGCTCTCATCCCCTCATCCCTACCCCTGTCGGACAGAGGGGGATTTAACTGCCCCAACAGAGGCACGGGGGGGAACGACAGATTGTGAGAGCGAAATTCCATGAAGGGTTCGTTGGAGAGGGCATCTTTGTGGAATGGCATGGTGGAGAGAGATCGGGCGAAGAGCTGCTGCATGGTGTAATGCAGAAGTGGCAGGGGTAGGGCAGGGGGGGTGGGAGCGCAGGACGGCATGAAGGGGTCCTTGTTCCTGGGGGGCATTAGTGTGGGTAGAGGGGGCTGGGGTAAGAGTGGTAAAAGCGGTAAGCTGGGGTTCGACTGAGGAATCAAGGCGCTCTTGGGTTTGCCCTCGGGTAGGGGATTCCTCTTGTCCTGGGGTCTCTTTATGACTAGTGGCAGAGCCTCGGCTTGATCTACCGTGTGCTCTGCTGTGCTGGGCCTTGGTTTCTTGGCTGGATTCGGAGCCAGTGATCTGCTGGTGAGAGGCCCCTGGAGCAGAGCTGCAGCAGGAGCTGGTGCAGGGTCTGCAGCGTAGAGGCGGACCACCCTGTCGATCACCCGAGCCACCACGCTGGCCAACTCCTTCTTGAGGGCCTGGGCAAACTTCTCACTGCCTCCTGCGATCTCCCAGTCTCCCTGCACCAGGCTACAGCCTAGCCACATGTCTCCTTCATTCAGCTCTACATCCACCGAGGCGTCGGGAAACCTGTCCGCCCGCCCGTTCAGGGAACATTCGTGGTTTTTCGCAGAAGAGCACAGGGGAGGAGAGAGCTCCTCTGTGAGATGATCATCACCTTCTCCTTCAGAGAACATCTCCACCACCTCGTCTATTACCCCATCATCTTCTCCTCCTCCCCCTGTTTTCTCCTCTTCTGTCTGCTGTTCTCCGTATGCTCTCCACACCTTGCGCTGAAGCTCCAGCAGCCGTCCCCTGGTCTCCTCGAACTGAAGTTTCAGCTCGCGCCGTTGCCGTTGCCTCCCCTCCCTGATCTCCTTCCTCCTCCCCCGTTCATCTCCGCTCCTCTCGTCCCTGGCCATCGGGGCCACGCTCCCCCTCCCTCTGTACCCCTCTCTCCCCACCTCTCCCTCCCTCCTCGCCATGTTGTCCACTCTAAGCCTCTTCACCCTCACAAGGTCCTGGCTCCAGTCACCAGGCTCAGAGGCCACGCCCCTTCCCCTCTCTCCAAATCGGTACTGGGAGACGCGTGCCCCGCCCGCTGCCGCCCTCCTCCCCGACAACTCCGCATCCTCCCCTCCGACCTCCGTGCGAGACGGCAGCTCGGAGAACAAGCATGGCCGCTGCCTATATCCGCTCCACCTCTGGGAGGTGCTGTTGGGGTGCAGAAGAGGAGAAAGGATGGAGAAAGGTGCGGGGCTGCCCCCGGATTGGTGTGGGCCGGTGGAGGTGGACTCTCGAGGACTGCGGTACAGGTCGAAGGGGTACACCTGCGACGTTTGCTGCGGGAAAGACTCCGAAGAGGAATCCATCACCCCTCTTCTCTGCTTGGGATTCTGCATTCGAGGAAGAACAAATTAAATTTGCTCATCTGTAATTATGTCGGTGTTTAAAACTGGCACGGCTCACTCGCTGTTATCTTTATCAACATCACCTGTCTCTTTCCTGCGTTATCAGCTCATGAACAGCTGTATCCACTGTTTATTCGGATTGTTGACTCTCTTTCCCTCATCCTTCTCTCTCTCTCTCTTGCTCTCACTCTCTACTACACAGACACAACACTACATCATAGATAAAGTGAAAAAGAGTAAATATTTTTAAAGAGATTACAGTAGTGCACAAACTGAAAGCTGGGCTCAGAGCCTTACACGGCTCAGTGAGAAAGGTAACTCGTAACTTCCATCACTGGTTTACCCGCTATACGTGGATAGATGAATGGATGCTGGAAAGAGATCTAACGTTTAACAGCTTTCACCTTCATTACGTTCAATAAAACGACCTAGTAATTACTACGTTGTAATTTTATATCATTGTGTTTTTATACTATTATTTAAAGGCAAACCTCTATAACGACCACGGGACACAGCATTCGGCGAGTTAATTTTATAGGTTTACATATAAAATTGAACGGGAAAGTATATGTCTAAAAACGTATTGCTTTTAAGTTCCTCGTCGGGTGTGAGGTCTAGCCCGAGGACGCCGTCGTGTTGGGCTCCCCCAAATTCCTGTGCCTCTGACTGACGCACTGACATTTGTAAACTGTCACCGCGCTGCCTCTGTCGCAGATAAACAGATAAACGAACCAAGCTATTTTGAAGGACAAACAAATGACTTGGTACACAGTATTTAAACAGCAGTCGGGTATTTCAAATATATAAAAATAACTTACTCTACAGTCTAGCTGAAAACGTGTCCGAACGGTCACTTTGAACTGTGATTTCTTGATGATTTTCAGTTCCTAAACAAGCATATGGTCGACCCGTGCCCGGTGGTCATCGAGCAGCAACACGCAAAGTGCCACCGAGTTTCCTGTTATTGCGATCGCTCCTGTCTAGCGCTGTCTATCCCCCAACGTCGCGCACTATCGCCGTGTAATTGTCCAGTAGGCGTTGAGGTGCGAGGGAGGGATGTCCGTCAGTTTGTGCTGCTGCCTTCAGTCCTGCTCTACACATACATACACACACACACACACACACACACACACACACACACACACACACACACACAGAGCGTCTCTGTCTCTCCACGTGGGGTAGCTTTCCGGCAAAGGACCTCCACCAATCAAAAACCGTTTGATCCAACGGTTAATCCAGTTAATCCAGAGTATTTCACTGGCCACCAAAGTACTATATCATTACTAAAGCCCACACTTTTGGTGTTTGAATGCTAGTTTGAATGCTTCCTTAGGTAACGTTTTCAAAATCCAATCGGACGTGTAAAATCTCTAGGCTATAACATATAGTTTTACAGGCCTCAGAATGTCATGAAGCTGACATTGTGCCTCGCGTTATTGGGACATTTCTGTGTCTGCCGGGGGAAAAAAACCTCTTCATCTTACAATTTAAAAGTACTCTGCGTCTGTCTGCTACCCCTTATTCATTTTCATTGTCAGATCACTCCCTTTCCCACTTCAGAGCAGTTCTCCACCAACCAACCAGCCCACAATAATCAGCGGCCACTGTTGTTATGGAAACAAGAAATGTGACACAAAGCCTTTTTAATAAAGAGAGCTGGCAGCTAGAGATCTGAGTAAACAAAAACATTTGAATAGGTATAAAAAATACCGGAGCAAAGGTTAGACAGAAATAGAAAATGACACAGCACAGTACGCTCATGTAGGCAATATGTAACAAACGGTAACACTGAATAAAATAAGGTAATCTGGCTGTGTATGGTGGCCTATGAATATTCAGGAACCAAAGGACTCAAATTTAACATGTAACGGTAGTTAAACTCTTTCTTTTACAAAAGGATCAGATTGCACTGCAAGCCCTATATAAGCCCTCACGAGTGTGGCTGAACACTGACTATGCCACTGAATTGTTACAACTGCACACAGGAAACAGAATCCTTTGAACTGGAGCCAAATGACTGACAGCTTCCCTGTTAAAATTTATGAGTCATTTGAACAAAGAGCAGTGAAATACATGCAGCTGGGTTATGGCCATTTGTGTGCAGCGTTTTCAAAATGCCACCTAACTCTCAGTCCTTTCACTCAGTAGGAGACACAATCAAAATGCTTAATTTAAAAGAGTCATGATCAAACATATTGCAATATGACTTCAAACGTGCCTGGAATAAAAAAAAAAACATACAGGCAGAGAGAGAGAGAGATAGAGAGAGAGAAAGAGAGAGAGAGAGAGAGAATGAAAGTCAGACAAGCAAGCACAGACAGAGAGAGAGAGAGTCGATGGACAAAGTGTTTGCCTATTGATTCCCTTTGAGGGAAAATTTATGTGTGTATGTGTATGCGTGCACTCACCCACAAAGCCTTGGGCAAGGTGACAGAGGGAGGGGGAGTGAGTGAGAGGTAATAAGGACAAAAAAAGAGGATTTGGACTGTAGAGGAAGAGGACAGTAAAAGAGGATGTGCACATGTGAAAAGATCCATCACCTGTCTGTAGGAACTACATCAGAAGCAGAGTACAGAGAAACATACCTTAGGGAAGCCTAAACAAAAGTGTGAGAGAGAGAGAGAGAGAGAGAGAGAGAGAGAGAGAGAAAGAGAGAGAGAAATGGGAGGGAGTTTAATGGAGTTTTAGTCCACTTAGCAGAGCAAACTGATTCTTTGATCTTTGACCAAAATGACTCCTACAGTGTTGTCTAGAACCTTACTTATTCTAAAGTACTGTGGTCCTCTCTAGCGCTCACTCTCTCTCCTGTACACACATATGCTAACTTATTGAATCACTCTCTCTTATATACAAACACACACATACACACACACACACACAGTCACATACACTCTCACTCACTCTCCT
Source organism: Brachyhypopomus gauderio (assembly GCF_052324685.1). Lineage (NCBI taxonomy): Eukaryota > Metazoa > Chordata > Actinopteri > Gymnotiformes > Hypopomidae > Brachyhypopomus > Brachyhypopomus gauderio. Next base: position 8,757,903 of record NC_135224.1, read on the forward strand.
GCTCACTCTCCCCCAGCACTCAGGATGCAATTATCCTCTTTGGCTGGAGTGTTTTGATGGCATAATTGCCATGGACACTGAGGAGAGAGAGGATGGGAGGGAGGGAGGGAGGGAGAGAGAGGGAGAGAGAGAGAACGAGGGATGAGAGCAGGATGGAGAGGGGGAGAGAGGCACATTGAGTGCTGACACTCTCAGCATGCTAATGCCAAAACACACTCCACCTCCCCATTTTCGCTCTTTGTCTCTTCATCCATCTCTCTAAACACACACACACACACACACACACACACACACACACACACACACACACACACACAGGTGTAATAACCTCTTTCCATTCCATTCCACATCTCACCACTCTGACAATGCCTGCAAGCATCACGGAGAAATAGACAAACACATACATGCATACATATATGCATACATAAACACTGAGATGGGAGGGAGGAGAGGGACATGGAGAGATCAGAATCACAAGGGTGAGAAAACATAAAGAGGAGGATTTTCCATCCACTACAATAAAGAGATGATCCCACTGATCTTCTAATTGTGCTTCAGTTTTTAGCTCTATTGTCTCATATCTTCTGTATTCATACTTATTTTCCCTCTTTATCAGAATTTAATGGAGGTCATCAAAGTATGAAACAGTTTTGGACTTATCCAACCTCTGAATCTTGATCTCTGAAATAGCCTGGACGTCAGACCACCTGGTGGCAGCTTAAAGCAATTACACCTGAAGTAGCTCACTGCATTTTTTCTTTCTAATAAAAGGTTAGATTAAACAAAATTGGGAAAAATTATGTTTTACTTATTCTGAAATAATTTCAGAAGAACGTTTTTAAGGCTGGAAAGATTCAAGTACCAGTTTATTTTGACAGCTTTTCTCAAATGTAGGTATTTACAGTGCTACAGCCACATATACATAGTGTTAAAATACATGGCCCATACTCTCTGCATGGGCCTATTTGTATATCCAGTAGGCTAAGCATGCTGGTAGGTAATTGTGTGAGTAAAGAGTGTGTGTATATGTACGTGTGTGTGTGTGTGTGTGTGTCATGTGGGCTGTTGAAGAGTTAGATTTCAGCATGAGTGTGAGAGATGTGTGTGTGTGTTTGAGAGAGTGTTTTGCAGTGACTGTAGAGGGTGCACTATAATGAACATAAAGGAGTGTGTATGAGCTCTACGTGTTGTCCTGGTGAGTGGGTGTGAGGACAGACAGCAGTCTCTCTGCGTGCTCCAGGCATTCCGCTACTCTCCTCTTCACCGCTTCTCTTTGCTGGGGATCTGCTTCTCCTACAGCCAGACAGGGGGGCATTAATTTAGCATTCAAGATTCAAGTCCTTATAGCAACAAAGTCGAAAATACCTGGACCATTTCTAAAGATGAACAATATTGCATTTCTGCACAGGATCTCTGTTTATACATTTTGGGAGAAAAACTAGTTCTGCATCTTTCACAGCTTCTTAAACCCCAAATAGTGGATAATGAGTAAAAAGTCCAGTTCATAAATTGTAAATGTCACTTTCCCCCAGCAAGGGCGGGGGCCATCACAAAGGGGCGGGGCTACTTCATTTATTTGCATTCTTCTGTGCAAATTCCTTTACTGTGGAATTTACAGTGCAGGAATATTCACATATTCTCAGATTTCTTATACGTTTATATAATCAGTTTACATAAGCACTTCAGGTTCACCACATGCTTGTATCTTTATAAAACTGCTGTAAAAATGACCTACATAAACTGCTCCGTTCACACAGAAGCAAGTTCTCACAAGCTGCGCATTCATGCTGTTTGTACAATATTGCTTAATGCGATCAGATTGAAAACATTTAATCAGAGATGGCGAAGGGACAGACAGAGATTATGCTAACAGGTCAGGATAACAGGTGTTGCACTGTCGTCAGAATTATTGTGTTGCAACGGAAGATCTTCCCATAGACAGCGACTATCAGCAACACCTTCAGCAACTGCTAAATGACAGTAGCAGTATTGTACGTGTATAGAAGATTCAGTGGGGCGGTGTATCTGATGATCAGTCCTGCAGTCTCAGGTCTCTGGGACGATAGCGGATGCAGACGAACAGCTCTTGACGCAATCTACACTGCTGTGGTCCTGGAAAAGTAGCAGCGTCTACAGTCTACTTGTAATATGAGTATCAGCGTCTACGGTTAAATGGTCAGATAGTCTATTAAACAGGTTAATCTGTCAAATGGGATAATCTGTTAAACATGACAACCTTAAAGTTATTAAACATTCATTCAACATTCAACTTCATATTTTCAACCCCAAATTCATTGATTAATTCATTCTACTTTCCAATTTTAGTCTGGAGTTATGGGGTGCCAAGCCGCACTGAGTTTATGAATGTGTCAACAGGCTCATTTGAGAGCAATATCAGTCTGACTTGTATTCTTCTGTTTGGTTTTGCCATTTTGTACACTAGTGTGACCATTCAAGGCAGCGCATCAAAGATGACACTGACCAGAAAGGTTCATTTACTCTAAACTTACTGTTCTTTTTCTCATAAATTTTTTATACTATATAAATGGGTTGTGCAAATTTGCATATTTGCCACCTGGCTGCTTGTGTGTAGAACACTAGTAGGCTCTTCCAGGTATCCTTGCTGAGTAACTCCTGGACCAAGTCTCATCTGCCCCACCCTCCAGGGACAAGTCTCATCTGCCCCACCCTCCAGGGACAAGTCTCATCTGCCCCACCCTCCAGGAACAAGTCTCATCTGCCCCACCCTCCAGGAACAAGTCTCATCTGCCCCACCCTCCAGGAACAAGTCTCATCTGCCCCACCCTCCAGGGACAAGTCTCATCTGCCCCACCCTCCAGGAACAAGTCTCATCTGCTCCACCCTCCAGGGACAAGTCTCATCTGCCCCACCCTCCAGGAACAAGTCTCATCTGCCCCACCCTCCAGGAACAAGTCTCATCTGCCCCACCCTCACAACCTGCCTCTAAACTGAGCAGAACATTTCCTCACCCTTCACTCCTTTCATGAGGATGTCCACTGCTGCTCTGTATCTTGATATTGCTGCACTGTACTCTCCCTCTTTCTCTTTTTCCAGGGCTACATGCAGCTCACTGGTTGCCTGGGCCACATAGCCTGCTTCCTCTTCACAGCCAGTGCCATCTTGATTGGTCAGTTCGAGGGACAGGAGCTCAGAATGGTCAGGAGAGCCACAGGGTTGATCTGAAAGGCAGAATGAGAGGAATAAGCTACCAGAAATGACAGAGTGGCGGCAATATGTCAGTAGCACTGAAGGGCAAAGGGGGCATTGGTGGCGTCTGGTTCATATAGACCTTCTTTAGCGCATGGGTCGAACATGGCTAGTTCTTTGTCTGAGAGGGGGGGTGGTGCCTCATCCAAATGCTCCTCCAGTATGGAGTCGAAGAGCAAATCAAACTCCTCTGATTGATTTGTTGGTGAATCGGCAGACTCAGCACGAGTAACTGCAGTATAAAGGTGATAATGACACAAAATGCACAGTCAATTAATGCAGAATTATAACACATTTCTGTAACTGACAATCTTGAACTAACCAGTCTGCAAGTTCTTATCTAGTGTGCAAAAGGGTACTGACCTGTTCAAGACAGATTTTGCAATCAAACAAAAAGTTGCAAAAATGAGTTTCGCTGTGTGATCTCATGCTGCATTTACTTAGGTTGTTTGTTTTTTCATCCTTGTGGACGACATGCCAAAATCCAAAATGGGTGTTGGGATTACTAACACATTACGATAAAAAATATATTTTTGAGAAAAAATCATCTTATGAGGTAAACTGCTTCAGCTGGTGAACCGGTCGCATTCTAGTACACTAGCGTACAAGAAACACCTAGAAGGCATAATGCTGCTTGGTCCAGAAACAGAATTGTTTGGGTACAGATTCAGGTTGCTGGTTGCTAGATTTAAACTTTTGAAGTAGACTAAATAAACTAGAAAATGAACAGCACCTGTGCTGGGTTGGTCTATGCTGATATCTTCTTTCTCTTTCTCTTGAACCGGGCTGCCCTCCATGTCACTGAGGGCCTCAACTGCCACCTCGGGCTCGCCTAATACTTGCTCTCCCAGGGCGGACTCCAATTCCTGGGGCTGAATTGGGGCCTCCCTCCCTGCCTCCTCTTCAGCACCGAGTTCACTGGTGCCCGTGGGTAAAGGAATGAGAGGTGGAGGTAGAGAAGTGGAAGAAGAGACAGAAGATGGATCTAATGGCCTGCTCACCTCTCCTCCCTGAAAAATGAAAGACAAGAAACAAGAATGGCAGAGAGAATCCATGTGCTTGCGTATGTGTGCATGGGTGTTCATGAGCATCTGACCTTGAAGAATTCTTTGAGCTGAGGGCTGTTGTACAGTGCTGGGATGTTTATAGTAAAGAGAAGCATGGTTTCTGCTGCATGCCTCCTCTCTTCAATCACCACCTCATCAAACCGACCTGAGATGAACACAGATTGTGTTAACAGAAAAACAAGACAAGAGATCTTAGATATCTCAAAAGATTGCACCGTGGACTTCAGCACATCATATATTGCTACAGCAACGCCTCTGAACCAGAACAGTCTAGCTGACACTGTATTTCGCTCTTACCAAATACTTGTGCCCGAGGAAAAGAAGGAAAGTCCTCTTGTCTTCTGAATAGGTTCCTGTGAGTGTACGCCAGCTCTCCATGCAGCTTCTTCAGCTCTGAATACCTTCTCCATACCACTACCTGTCGATCCAAAGCACACTACATTCACTAGGGCAGTTCAGACTGTGTCAAGGTGTCAGGATCGAGTCACTTTAGGTAACATAGCTTAGCAAGACACTGTTGTTTCAAACATCTCCACGTCTCAGGTTCTTTAATTTTGTGCTTTTTGGAATGCTTAAGTTGAATTCACATTCACATTTTGTAAAATTGCTAAATTTCATCCACAAAGGCCATGTCATCACGTCATGATGAACTTACATGGTATATAACCAAATATATGTAAAGTTATGTTAATGTGAAGCTAAGAAACTGCTCAATCATTATGACACCTCTGTCTACAGCACCGATTTGTGGCATTTATTATATTCTCATCATGGGCACATGAATAACCACCACCTAACATAAGAAGGAACACTATCACTGATTAAGATTCCGTTTCCAAGAAACTGGACAGAATCACTACCCACCTCTTTCACATCCTCTGGCCGCTTCTTTGACACAAACTGATGGGCGGAAGGGAGAGGAAAGGGTGATGGAGAAAAATACATACCATTACAGAAACATACAATTGGAGAAGGGGGATTATTGCTGTATTTTGTATACAACTGTACACAGCTGGAAAATGTTTAATATTATGAGTCTTGTGCAAGTGGTGTGTACATAACAGAATTGAGGACAAAGTACATTCAAGATCTCCATCTAATCTTATCTAATAAAACTTTCTTTTAGTATTGTGACAGGAAGTGTGCAGTAAACCCAACCCAATGAGCTCAATGCCAGAGGCAGTCACGAGATTTGATGAGCCAACCAGCGAACAATGGCTCATTGCTAAACCCTGCAACGGCGCCGAGAACACACTAACGATGATATTGTATTTCTTTAGCTAGCTACAGAATGTCAGTGTATATGCACCACCATTAATGCAAGTATAAGAAGCTATAAAACGATTATCCTAAGTCAGAGGGTAGGCTAGGTCAGAAAAAAAACCTGATAAGGCCAAACAAGTGATATGAAATGAAATGGTCTGCCCGAAAATAATCACTGTTATCACATTTGAAATGACTGCGCTTCTGTAAGATTGTATACAGACATACAGCGAACATTAAATACCTATTGTGGTAATAATGTTCAATAAAAACGTGTTCTTGCTTGCTACTAACCCTTGCCGTTACTTTATATTCAGTATGTCCTTTCTCGTGTGTGCGTGGATCTGTAACGGTGAAGAAGCGATGGTATTCTTCTTTCTTGGTCTTTCTAGCCATCACAAAACGTAGAATAAATATATTCTACAAGCAGCAAACTAATTCTGTCATACCTAGCTAGCCTAGCTATCTTACTCTTAAATCTGAAGCTAGAGTATGGATTTTGTTTTGACAGCTACTTCCTGCTTGCGTCAGTGATTACGTATGTTTCATCCCAGACGCCGGGAAACGAACAAAAAGTGATAGAGTGAAAAAACAGTAGATTAATAAAATACATTTTAAAAAACGTTTGTACACGTCTTTAATATTTAAGAAGCATACATTTGTATTATGAACAACCTTAACAGATAACTGAACGATTGGCGTAAAATAACATTATCTGCTGTGATTTTAGTCTTTGTAGTGAAGTCAAATGTTCTTTCAGCAATTCAAAATCACTTGAAATATTTGGGGTTTTGTTAGTGACTTTTATTTTGTACAGAGCTTCCGGCAACATGGACGAAATTGTGACAGACGTCGTAGCTCCTGAAGATTTAAAGGTAAATGTTTTTAATAACCTCGTAAATTATACTGACAGTTTAAAGTGTGTATTCTTGAAACACAAATACTGCGTTTAATCAACAGAAAACAAAACGAAGTCAGTTAGCTAACCAGCCAGCTAAGTATATTACGTCATTAGTTATCAAGCTAGATCACTAACCCAAGCTAGTTAACGTAACAAACTAAGGTGAGATGACTAGATGTTTTGCTAAAGGCGAGTGAGAGTGAACGACGTGCCGATCAATAACTAGCCATACAAGCCATATCATTTAGGATCAGGATACAGTTGTATACTGTCCATAGACGTAAACATAAGCGATATGAAACCAGGAAACCTTTGTATTTTTATGAATTTAAAGCATAACAATAATTAGAACTGAACACTACTAATCTCGATCAGGAAAGAAAAGGGCAAAGGATGCTAGCCAGTACACTGAGAGCTATCTCTGTCATAATATATTATTAAAGGAAAATAATAAACAAAGACAACACCACCAGATCATTTCATTAATTAATGTGAGTTCATTGACTAAATGTAGCCCAAACGTTTATATTAAAAATATACCATAGTCGTTGGTTGATTAGTGTAGTTTCACCTGTGGGAAGTAAACAATGTTTTATAATAATAGACCTATAATAATGTTTACATGTGGCTTAATGATCCTGTAGACAGCTATTGCATAATGTATGAAAGACGTCAATGACCTAAATATTTGTCATAGTCCTTACAGCAACTCTCATAACTTGGGTTGATTTCCTCTTTGACAGAGATTTGAGGAAAAATATAAATCAGAACTGGCAAAAGGATCTGTGTCCAAGGAAACCAAATTTGAGTATGCATGGTGTTTGATCAGAAGTAAATACAGCAATGATATCGTGAAAGGCATTCAGCTGTTAGAAGGTGAGTGGATAATTCAAGTAATGGCTAGTTTTAATGCCTCATTTTAAAACGTTATCATTGTAGTTTCTTTCATCCAGTTATAAACTGGAAGACTTTGTAGAGTTTTTGTAGTTTTGTAGATTTTACTCAACCATGTGTTACAAAGCATACAAATTTAATTATTATAGACCTGGTGCAGAAAAGCCCAAAAGATGACCAGAGAGACTTTCTCTTCTACTTGGCTGTTGCAAACTATAGACTCAAGGTAAGGAGAACTGCTTTTCTTTTTGATTTAGCTGATGTGTGTAGTATCATTAACTGATTTAGTTTTAACAGCTGTGAGGTTACATTGTGATTTGTTTTATTGTTTAAAAAAAGTGCATATTTCATCATTTTAATAAAACCATAACTCAGCATGTTCACAGTCAATAGACAGGATGTGATGAAAGCATTAGTTTAGTGAGTAACCATGAGTAATATATATATATGACTTTTTATCTTTCTCTTTTCCTCTTTCTCAGGAGTATGAGAGAGCTCTTAAGTACATTCGCATCCTGCTGAGAAACGAACCTGGAAATAAGCAGGCTCTTGACCTGGAAGAACTCATCAACCAGGCCCTGAAGAAAGGTGCCTTCTGTGTGTGTGCGCATGTTTGCACTGTGTGTGTGTGAGAGAGCTTGCTGTACCACATAATGCTGTGTATAGTGATATGAGACCACATGGTAAATACCAGTTAGATATGGTGTGTGGTGTTCTGCAACGTGTGCCACTTCAAATTGATGCAAGTGCAGGTTGAGGTCAAACAAATCTCAGAACTTCACTCTGCCTACATTTTACATATCAAGGGCGTCCATGTTGTGCAGGGTTTGTGGTGATGGTGTTCGTAACAGCATATCCTGTCGTGTGCAGAATGTCGTCAGATTGAAGCCTGTTAATGGATTTGGCCACATATAGCACTTGCTGGCAGTTCTAATAACAGCACCCGAGATCAAATATCTAAATGAAAATCAATAACATCTTAATAAGGGCAGGAAGGCAAGATGAGAGTTTTGGCAGCAGGTGATGAGTCAGAATGCTGTGTGATGAAGTGCCTCTACTATTTTCCATCACTTGCTTTCTTTGGCTTGTTATTTGGCCTGACAGGTATCAAAACTGAGTGAATTACATCTCGGTAGTTGTGATGGTGAAGAGATGTGTTTATAGGTGTAATCAGACACCAGTATGAGGAGGTGATCACCAAACACTACACTGATAATCTCTCTTTCCACTTTTTTGTCTTTTCAGATGGCTTGGTTGGTATGGCCATTGTTGGAGGTATCGGTTTGGGTGTGGCTGGATTAGCAGGACTTATTGGAATGGCTGTGGCCAAGTCGACAAAATCTGCAAAGTCCTGATGATTAAGTGCAGATGTTTATTGATTAGCCAACTACTGCTTCCTTCTTCCTTCTCCAGAAAAAAATGACACGCTTGGTCAATCACAAATATCTGTAGGACACACAGGACATTTATAGACACACTTTCCACTGAAATACATCTTTTTTTTTTCCTGCTTGTGACCGCAAATATTTTCCCATATTTTATTAATACACTAAAGTCAAGCCTTTGTGACACCAGCCACTTTCATTTAGGAGATATTTATGCATAATTTTTCACACATTAGGTGAAATAAGGAAATTCAATCTTATTTAAATAAAATCATTGGTGGGTTGTTGTTATGAAGATTAACACCTTGCTACAGAGATTTGTTTCTTTGTAAGTGTGATTGTACTTTTCTAAATAATTTAAAGTATATACAGTGTGTGTGTGTGTTTACATGGTTTTAGAGCTCTTATAATAGGTCTCTCATAATTGTATAATATTTTTGCCATGCTGCCACATATGAACTTGTTACCTCTATGTTTGAGTAATGGTGACCTATGGATTTTATTCTAATAGGTCACTGAGTTTGATGGCTAATAATACAAGATAATAATCAGTTGCCTGTGGCTTTCATAATGCAAATAATGTGCTTCATATCAATTGCTTCCATTCTTATGCTGGCTGAGGACACTTAGAAATTGACATTCTGTCATCAGGATTCAGTTAAATAGTCTCAGACTTGAAGAATAGTATGTTCATTTGTATATAATGCCTGCTTGTCGTTTCACACTAAATGCTGTCCTTGGCCTCTGTTAATGTGCTATTTTAAGGTAAGATCAGACTTCTGAAAATGCTATGACCAGGATCTCTAACAAACATAAATTATACCAAGTTGGCACTTGAACACTGAAATTACATGAGAATCTGCCTCAAATGTGTGTGTGTGTGTGTGTGTGTGTGTGTGTGTGTGTGTGTGTGTGTGTGTGTAAAAAAACCTACTCTGAAACGCTCTGCTCTGAGGGTTTCGGTCATCCTGAATTTAAACAGCTGTGGGCCTTGAAAGAAACAAATTACTTTTTGAATGTGTGAACATAGCCTCAGCTCACGGTCAGCAGCTAACAGTTCTGAGGTCTGTCGGCCTGTCGTCTTGCATTCTTAATTGTAGTGCCTTTCCATCACATAAATCCAAATGCATCTTGGCATGTTGGACATTTTTACAACAGGAGAGCTTATGTTTGTCATTATTACTGCAGATTGTTGTTACTAATTAACCACTATAAAAGTAAATGATGAAGCTAGGTTCTTCCAAGATCTATCATGCTCTACACTAAACAGAGTTCAATTTGATTTTCTATGTTGGAGACGTTATATGCTGGAAGGATACATATGCAGAGGTGGCCACCTGCTGCAGTATATACACGATCCCCTGAGACAGTCAATACATGAAACAATGATTTTGTCTTTGTGTGTTACTAAATCACACCACAAAGTCTTTCTTTGATCTGTTACCTGAACTTTCTTCAAACACATGGGAGGAGTGTAAATGCCAATATATTCAGGTTTATAAAATGTTCATAGTGTGAAAACCACAAAAAGCCATAAAACATAGCCCTCATAAAATTGCCCACCTTAAACATGACCTTTACAACTAAATACAATTTATAACATCAGCCATGGTAGTACAAGTGCTGTTCTTTGGTCAGGTGTTTTTGAATGTTATGTGCAAAAGATTTGAACGAGTTGCCTAAACTCTGCTCTGAGGTCAGTGAAAACAGCTTTGGTTTTCCTATGTATATTTACATGTATATTTGGACATGATTTGGACGTCTAATGTCCCCTGCCTGTGAATTGTTACACATTTTTAATATATCACCACATTATTCACATGAATAATAAATGTATTTAAACCTTAAACACTTTGAACCTTAAACACTACAAAAGCATATAATATAATACCATATAGTGCAGCAGTTCAGCAAACTGAAGTTGATTATGCCTCAGCTGAACAACATAAAAATGTGTTACTTATGAAAGCAGGTGAAAAGCTTCAGAGCACGGTTCTCCAAGCTTAACAAGAAATTCAGAACTGATTGCATAGTTAACCTGGGGTTGTCATATTGATTAAATGTCAACTTTGAGGAAAATTGATTTGTTATTTCTAGGAATTTCATTGTAGTTCTATGTTCAAATAATGAACAATAGTTGACTAAACACAAATCATACACTATGTTAAAGATTTTTAAAGCACATTCGTTTAGTGGAACGTACTGGTTGGATTTACTTTGAAAACCTAAGCAAGAATACAGACTTTCAGTATTTTGTAAATATACCTTGCAGAAGACAGACAGAGGGTTGTTAGTCTCTCCATTACAATTTTAGAAGTGTTAGCGGTGTGCCAAGATTGTATATGTTTTAGGCTTGATTAAAAAATCTCAAAATCTTTTAAAAATAATGTAGTCTCTATCGGTAACAGTTATGAATAATCTATTCCATTTAAAAGTCAAGAGAATCCCAAAACAACACCTGGACGAATGAACTGAAATCTAAAGTTGGAACAGGATAATTTTAGACATTTGATGTAATTGCACTTGTGTGTCCTTGGCTTTCTTGAAAGGTGCTTTAAATAAAATTTATTATTGTTATTATTATACTGTCTAAATTAATCTTACAAAGATAGGAACACAAATAATTTATTTATCAACATAGGTGCAAATTCAGAAGAATAGAGAAGCATCATCAAAATTGTGCGCACTAAAGGTAAAAGGTTTAGAATAATGTCTAAAATGAAGTTTTATATTGTTTAAACATAATATTGTTAAAATATAACCTGTTTACTTTTTATTGTAGTGGATGCTTTAGCATTTTGGAGAAAAGTGTAGACAGACATGAGTCTGATAGGAATAATTTAGGAAGTCTCCCAAATAGGAAGTCTCCCAAAGTTTAAATCAAGATTAAATCAAAACAACAAACAATCAAAATGAACCTTTGAGTTTCTCAGACAATCACTGTGGAATCATTGTGCTATCAAGGTCATGGCCAAACGTTGGACTTTCGTGACGCCCGATAACCACCAGTTGAGTTTCAGGGTATAAATCGTAAAAGAGTGCGTACACGGGAGGGGAGGGCAAACGGATATAATAAATCATTGATCTGGCTGCTTTAAACTCACTATGCGAGTGATTATTTCTCACAAGAGTGCACTTTCTCTCAATGGATGCCTGTGGTGACAGTATTGCATGGAACATGCTGTCACTCTGATATGCTTGTACTGAAACCATAGAACATAATAAAGGAGAGGACCGAGTAATTTATTAATTCTAAGCATACTCATTGGCATTCAAAACGCTATAATGGATCCAATTGTTGAAGTAGTAGCATTGCTGCTTGGTTTTTTGGGATGGGTACTGGTTGGAGTTGCAATACCAAACCGGTACTGGAAGACTTCCACCGTGGATGGGAATGTCATCACTACTTCAACAATTTATGAGAATTTATGGATGTCGTGTGCAACGGATTCGACAGGGGTGCATAACTGTCGTGAATTTCCCTCACTTCTTGCGCTCTCTGGTATGCCCAGCAAGACTCTTAATCTTAATCTTTATTTGATACTTTAACATTTAACTTTAACTACATAAAAAACTAATTTTGCTTATTAATTTAACAATAACATCTCCAGTGGTTATGGTTATTAGTCTACATGTTGTCTAACATGCATATAAGCATATTTACCCCTTTGTTTATATATTTTTTTATCTTTGTGGATACTATGCTCCATTCAGCATAGTGAAACGCAACATTCAGTGTCCTTATGTCCAAAGTGTATTGTCAAATAAAAATGTTTGGTTAGATAGCGCAATAACAACACTACTCATTAAATATAATATAATAACAGAACGCTCATCTTAACTCTTTTGTCCTGCAGGATATATCCAGGCATCGAGGGCTCTTATGATCGCGTCTGTAGTGCTGGGTACATTTGGGCTGGTAGCAACTTTAATTGGAATGCAGTGTTCCAAAGCAGGAGGAGAAAATTATGTTCTCAAAGGCAGGATTGCTGGAATAGGTGGTGTTTTTTTTATTTTACAAGGTAAAATTATATTTTGGTACAAACAAATAATGTAACATGATCTGGTAAATATTACAAATGATCACATCACCTTTTCTTTTCCCACTTCATCTAAGGCTTGTGCACAATGATTTCTGTGTCATGGTATGCATTCAACATCACCCAGGACTTCTTCAATCCACTCTTCCCAGGAACAAAGTGAGTTGTTGTCTACTCTGTTTCTTTAGAGAAATACTGCCCTCTAGAGGCTAGACGAAACACACATTCATGCACCTGCTACGTTGCATCTTGCTGCATTGAGTGTGGTTGTGTTACAGGTATGAGATAGGAGAGGGATTGTACATCGGATGGTGCTCTGGTACTCTTTCCATCTGCGGTGGAGTGTGTCTAGTGTTTGCCTGCAAGTCTGACACAGATGAGAAACCGTGAGTCTCTCTCTCACCTGCAACCATATGCACATCTGACAAAAACGAGAAACTGTGATACTCTTTCTCTATCACACACATACACCCACGTGTACATATTCACGTGTGCATAATTATGTGTATGATGTCACATCCTTATATTTATTCTTCTCAGTGCTTACCCATACCAAGTGTCTAGAGGAACGATATATTCAGCATCAACGTCAAGGAGAGGAGCTCACAGCACTTATGACAAGAATGCATATGTCTGACGGACCGAAGAACCAGCCAAACCAGTATGAGTTGATGTACTGTGTACAAATATAATCCCTGTTGATAAGCATCTTTCTACATTAGTTATAAGTGCAAAATTGTAAATAGTTAGACTTTTTCAAGACTTTGAGGTAATACTATTTAGTTGCAATCAAATAGTGAAACTGTGCCAAATACTGGTCAAAATACTGGTCAAAAGAAAAGTAGCTTTTGAATCTGTTGTACAGAAAATGCATTGAAATTTTTTATACAGATTTTGGACTGATTTTCATTGTATACACATTCATATTCACAATGTGGAATATGCATTTATGAAAATTGTTTTAAGAACAGTCACAATGTACATGACTAATTGTCATTAATTAGGATTTCCTAACATATACACATGAATTAAGGTCAAAAAATTGCAACGAGTTATTTTGTCTGTTGTTCTAGTTTTAGTCTATATTATGTTTTATACTGCACGTGTTAAATAAATGCAAAACTGTCTTATAATGCAGTGAGAACTTTCCCTGCTGTTTTCATGTACTCCAGTGAGTAGGGATTAATGAGGCGTTAGCCTGTCATTCGGCATTTAGTTCACAAAAATAACACCATTAATAGATCTGGCAAAGTGGTTGTACCCAGGAATAACCGCGACGTCAGGAGTGATGCAGTAGATAGCATGCCCATCCTTAAATGTTCATGGGAGTGGCTTAAATGTGTTAAAATAATGCAGCCAATGAGATGACACCACGTTCGTGGCAAAACACCATTGCGAACACGGATGTGGCTCGCCCTATCCAACCACTCATAACGCTGATATGTGAGAGGGATTTGAATTCTACCTCAAGCGGTCAAAAAGGAGTTTCCGAAGAAAGGTTGACAGCTGTCGGTGACAATCACTATTATATCCAGTTACTTCAGTTGAATAAAAAAACCTTATAATATACGATAAAGTCCTGCTCCTGGCGTTGACCATCGAAACAAATAGAAGCTTCTCGGAACCTAAGTTTTAGGTTCTAATAAGGCAGTCGGAAATATTACTTAGTCGGACTCTTAAAATATGAGCAACTTGATGTTAAACTGTAATGATTTTTAGGAATTAAATGGTGCGTTAATTGCTGCAACAAATTGTTAGGCGTGTACACCGAAGGGCAAACAATACAATACGGATATCTGACGTCTAAAATGATGGAGTCGGGACGACGGAGGGGTTTGAGTAGTCTCTTATCCTCCATGTCCCTGCTCTGTGTCGTCTTGGACCTGCAGATTGACGGTAGGATTATTTACTGTTGTACACTAGCTCGGGTTATAGGGAAGCATCAGCTGCTTGTCTTTAGTGTTGTCTTGTCTTTAGTGTTGTGTCTTAGGTGGAACTACTAAATCTGACCTACTGTATGGTCTTAGCAATATTGTTAATGACCGAGGTAAACATAGTCATAATAAATAATAATAATCCTTAAAAGTAATAATAATAATGGTGTTATTTAATGGTTCTTCAAATCCACAAATAAACAGAGCCACGTCTACTTATGCTCAGGTTAACTTAAGAAAATGCATTATGGATTACTATACTATATATGGATTACTGTCACAATGTTCTGTTCATCATTCAGATATGATTGCACGATCTTTATTTTTATTAGTAGTATTTGACTTTATAAGAATGTGTTTATAATACAATTACTGATTTGGTCTTATTCAGAGTAAAGTTTTCAGGTGTTACTCAGCTAAATATGATTTTCTCCAGTCACTGCTATTGTGGTTACACATCAGTGTTAGTGCATGTTGCTTTTGTTTCTTCATGCCAAACGGTGTACAGAAGGGGTCTGCAGATATTTTACTATGAAGTGTAAATAAGCTACTAGACAACCCTGTTTTATTTTGCTTCCTGGTTAATGAAATGCCAGAATTTAAATTCTGTTTCAGGTGTGTTGGGTGCTACCCATGTGGAAATCGAGCAGCATCTGGAAATGGGCCGCAAGCTGCTTGCAGCAGGACAGCTGGCGGAGGCCTTGTCCCACTACCACTCGGCTGTTGGTGAGAAATGTTCACACACACACACACACACACACACACACATACACACCTAAATACAGACACATGCGTACAGTCAAAGGAAAAGAAAGTTAATGGCTTCTGAGAATTTTATCGTAAGTTTAATAAGGTGCATGATTACATGACTACACACATCATACTGAGCTGGCACGATTCATCTTATTAAGGTTATGGCAATGAATATGGTTGTTTTTTCATGTTCTTTTCTCCCATTTAGAAAATTGTAAAATAGGGTAAAATGTTAAACTGCTTAATTAATGACTTGACTGAAAAGGTATCTCAAAAAATTACCTGTATAAATATTTAAAATATTCTGGGCACTAATGGGATTTAAGGACTATAGTGAAAATGCAGTCAATGACTGCTGATGGATGTAGTGTGTTAGAAAAAAATGATAGTGAACATTTGTTTGTGTGTTAAAAAAGTGGTAGTGATTTTTTTTAAGCTGGCATAATCTATAGGTTTTTCTCTTTCATATATTCCTGCTATGACAACCCCAAACAGAAGGTGACTCGAAGAATTACTTGACTTACTACAAGCGTGCTGCAGTGTTTCTGGCTATGGGGAAGTCCAAATCAGCCCTGCCAGATCTGACTCGAGCCATTGAACTCAAACCAGACTTCTTGGCTGTAAGTTTGCTAGGCAGCATACATTTTATTAAGGAATGTGGTGCAATAATCAAAATAATAGGTTTTGCAGAATTGTATGTGGTTGAAGCTTGCTCACTTTTTATGGTGCATGTGTGTGCGCACGTGTCTGCATGCATGCGAATCACAGGCCCGGATTCAGAGGGGAAATATCCTCCTTAAGCAGGGCAACACCCACCAGGCCAGAGAAGACTTCCAAGCAGTGGTGAGCATGATTACTTTTACTCCTCCATTTTCATATTACTACATCCACATCTGATTCATATAATGTGGTATTTTTCTTATTGATGTATCCATTACTATAAAATGAAAATGTTACTGACCACCCATAGCCTGCTTGATTTATTTCTTTTTCTATGTAGTTACAACGCTCCCCAGATATGGACGAGGTGCTTAATCAGCTTCAAAAAGCTGAAGAGCTAGAGGAGCTTCAAGAGGAAGCCCACCTGGCCAGTCACCGTGGGGACTATATCACAGCCATCCAGGTTCTGGACCGTGCCATTGAGGTGAGTGGTAGAGGGGGAAGCCAAGGCAACCTCAAGACCTTTTTTATTACTTTCCTTGTAGGTGAACCAAATTTGGAAGTAATTTGACCACACTGTTGGTGGAACAAATACATTGATTCATTAGTGAACAAAAATGCAATAGGATTTCCATTGTCCGTATTGTTCAGGTCAAGGCAGTGTGCCCAGAGGCAGTATGAGAAAGTTCTTTTGATTTCCTTCCTCTAAACAAGTGTCAGATGCAGGTGCTTTCAAATGTCTGCCACCAGCTCCACCTCTAAAAAACAACAGAGGGGAAAAAGAGCAGGGACATGCTTGTTACTGATACTCAAGTGCAGAACACGATAGCACAGACCTGGGTGCACCATCCGTCCTTTAGATCTCCCCTTGGGATCCAGAGTCTCGGGAGCTGAGGGCAGAATGCTATCTCCGCCTCGGGGAGCCCAGGAAGGCCATTTTAGATCTGACGCCTGCGGCTCGCCTCCTCACCGACAACCGTGCAGCCTTCCTGAAGCTCAGCCGTCTGCTCTATGACCTGGGAGAACACCATGACTCACTCAGGTACATGCCCTCAGATACACACACGTGCACAACATACGCACACACACACACACACCAGACACACCTAGACACCACATACACACAGGGTCATAGTCTAATGGATTTCAATAGTTGCAGTTTTTGCGCACACATATTAGAAGGATCATGTCATATGTGTTAACACTGCATATACAAGTGGCCACTCCTGTTTATCCTATTAAGATTTTATTTTAGTTTTTAGAATACTGTTTCAAACCTTTATATTTTAAAGTATTGAATCTTTCCCCTTCTCCCTGCTCTGCTTCTCTGATCTCCAGTGAGATCCGGGAGTGTCTGAAGCTGGATCAGGATGACAAAGAATGTTTTGCCCACTACAAGCAGGTCAAGAAGCTCAGCAAGCAGCTGGACTCTGCTGAAGAGCTGATCTCAGAACAGCGGTAAGCAGGGCAAGATTCTCTTCTTCTGTTCTTTTGGTTTACTCCTTTCAGATAAAGCTGGGGAAGGGAAGGGAGAGCTAAGGACTCTTTTTATTCACGTTTGCTCTACATTGCCACACAACCAATGATACATTAGAGGAAAAGGTGTCATTGCTTTTGGAGAGATTACAGCTGAGTGGCGCTAAATGTCCATGGCTGTACTCATTGGAATGTGTGTGCAGGCCTACATCTTGCTACGTTTAGGTTTCTCATACACTTTTGGAAATGGTGAATTTAATTTGACAACATTCCTATATTTGTATAACAGATATCAAGAGGCCATAGAAAAGTATGATTCGGTTACGAGGACAGAGCCAAACAGTCCATTCTACACCACCAAAGCCAAGGAGAGGATCTGCTTCTGTTTGGTGAAGGTCTGTGTTATGGCAATGTGTTTTCGGTCACTTTGTGTCAACCCTACATTGCATGATGCAGCAGGCGACCATTTGCACTGCAGTTAAAGTGGGAAGTAGAGAAACACCTGAGTTTCTCTGAAAGTGCTCTACTAAAGTCACATTTAGAACTCCATTACCCATGTTCCTTATTCTAACCTTCCTTGTGTGTATTACAAATGCCTCAGACATATTTTGGAATGCTATACGCTTACCTAGACAGAAAATGCCTTCATATTATTATACTTTTTATTAAGGAAAAGTACGCTTATTTGTTTTGAAGACAGCAGATAGATATGAATGGATTTTCCAGTTTAAATATAGTCTCTGTCATTTCAGTTCAGCATCTCTCCATTTTCTGCTCCCTGTAGATTAAACAGGCAGAGGAGGCATTGGACACGTGTTCGGAGGCCCACCAGAGAGACCCCCAGAATATCCACATCCTCCGGGACAGAGCTGAGGCCTACATTCTGCTGCAAGACTATGAGAAAGGTAGTTTGACTTTTCTGCTTGAGTATATTTGAAAGCAAGCATGTCACCTGCTTTCTGTATATGGAGGATATTGCACATTGTCTTGTCATTCTTCCTTTTCTCTTGTCATTATCTTCCCTTCTCTCTCTCTCTCTCTCTCTCTCTCTCTCTCTCTCTCTCCTTCTCCTTCTCCTTCTCTCTCTTCTCAGCTGTGGAGGATTATCAGGAAGCAAGGGAGTTTGACCAGGATAGCCAGGAGATTCGTGAGGGTTTAGAGCGAGCACAGAAGCTCCTGAAGATCTCCCGCAAGAGAGATTACTACAAAATCCTGGGAGTGAGCAGGTATGGTGATGACACCTTTACAAAATTCTGCCCTGCTGTTCTAACACTAGTGGTTTTGCTGAATATTATATATACTGGTTTGTAGTGAGGTCAGTGTGTTTTTCAGTGACTTCATGTTTTCACTTTCACAAGATCTATACAGTGTGTAATTCACAAAGGAAGGGAGGCAAACTGTGTTGCAATCTGCTCGGTGCAAGTAACATCATCCACATTTTCATTTATTTGTACCCAGGACTGCTAATAAACAAGAAATCATTAAAGCATACAGAAAACTGGCACAACAGTGGCACCCAGACAACTTCCAGTCTGAAGCGGAAAAGAAGGAGGCAGAGAAGAAATTTATTGACATAGCCTCAGCTAAGGAAGTGCTTACAGATCCAGGTAGAGAAGCCCTATCCGTATATATCCATCCATCCATCCGTCCGTCCATCCATTATCTTTACTGCTTTATTCCACTAGTCGGGGTCAGGGGGGCATCTAATTTAGGATCTAAATTAACTGGTCAGCTAAAGAAAGCTCTATTCATTTAGAGGTCTATAATAATTTTTATGAGAATGAAATTGGTACAAGTGTGGATAGCAAAAGTGAGATTTGCTTTATCTAATTCTTGCATCATGTGACTTGCAGAGATGCGGCAGAAGTTTGACTCTGGTGAAGACCCCTTGGACCCCGAGAACCAGCAGGGAGGGGGAGGAGGGGGTGGACATTGGCCCTTTGGTTTCAACCCCTTTGAGTCAGGAAGCAACTTCCATTTCAAGTTCAACTTCAACTAATTCAGCTGTGCCACTACATGTGGAAGGCGTGATACGGGCAATGGACTGGACTCATAAAAAAGCCCACGAAGGAGGACTGGGGAAAGAACATATTTATTCTTCAACTGGCTCTTGGGCTTTCTTAAGGGACATGGTAATGGGTGCTTGCCCCTGGCAGTTCAAGGTTGTGAATGAAGTCTTATTTAGTATGGAGTATTTCTTAAGGCTGAATCATTTCAGATTTATCAGCCACTGTCTGATCTCACTGTAATATTTTCTTTTTGCTTTTGCATTTTTGTGCCATATCTCTTTCACATGTGTAGGTTTTGCCTAGTTGAGTAGTTAACCATAACAAGTATTTTCAGCATATTTTCAGTAATTAAATCTGATGTAAGGGTCACATGGTTTAGTCCTAACACTCCAGGTTAGATCTGCAAGGCACATTTGAAGCATTTAATAGCTTGGAGTAGTTTACCAGTCTAGAGGGAATGTCCATGCGACCACTTCTTTGGATGCAAAGGACCTGACAAGCCTGGCCTGTAACTCACTCACTGCTTAGCAAGTTGAAGATGTTCCACCAGGGGGCGCCATTAGCACCCAGCTGTGGCTGCTGTTTAGAGTGGTGTTTTGCACCATTGATACAAGATGTTCTTGTTTCTGTTGACTGATCTGTATGCTGATTGTAGAACAGATTATTAGTGTTACCGAAGGAGTAGGGTGATGACAGATATGCGTGCTGCACTGTGAGATTTGATCATCTTACTGTTTACCAACACCACCACCTTTTCAAACTGGTTATGAAGATTTGAATCCTAGTCTTGCTATAATCAAGAACTTCCAACACCTTCATTTGTTCAGCAATGCCCATCTTATTTGTAACCACATTTATACTTGAACTTGAACATTTTATTTGTTGGTTGTTTTTGTTTTTTGTCTGTTTAGAATTCAAAAAACACCAGGCCCTATTGATCAGTATAACCCAGTGGTGTAGGTTTCGTTTCAATTTTAGAGGGGACGCCAACCAACATATTATATGAGCAGTGTGATCAGGAATTGCCCCTATGGTATAAGCATATCTGACAGAATGGGTGAACTTTTGGTGATGCTTTTGTGTCACATGAAGACGCTGTGATTAAAAGCTGGTAGCTCACTGGCCTTTCGGTACTTGCATGCCCCAGTGTAGCTTTTCCTTCGAACGGAGTGATTTAAGGAACTTGATTATCAACTGTCTGTTTCTGTCTGTTTGGTTGATTTATGCTTTCTTAGGACAAGCATATCCAGTTCTGCTTTTCAGGAGAATTATTTAAAATAAGACGGGATGTTCAGAATACATACCGGTGTGGGTCTTTTTTCCTCCTCTCTAACCCAAATCACTAGAGACTGGGGCTGGTTAATATTGGTCAAGACTTTTGTTTTTTAGTGTGCAGCATAGTGAGGATTTTGTCGCCCACAGTATATTGCTGGTGAAACTTTTAAACTCGGGCATCCTGCAGTTGCCCCGTGTGCTGTAAGGGTTGGGAAGCGCGGGAATAAGCAAACCTTTCCGCTGCAGCGGTGCAACTTTTGTTAAAGTTAACATTCTGGAAAACACGTCACAGAATGTTGTTAAACTCCTAAATAAGAATACAAATGGATGACCGACCGGCAGTTTTACGTTTCATCATCATTATTATTATTTTAAATAGTAACATCGCGCTTAAAAAATATCGCACTTAAGCGCTTTATCTTGGCTGTAACGTCGTACCTTGCGGTTGCTATAGTAACCACGTTGCGTACAACTGCAACTAGCGCTGGCTAGCTAGCTAATACAATCCATTCGTTTGCAAATGCTATTTTTAAATTGTTTTGTTTGACTTGCTTTGGCAATTTCATAAAAATGGGGCGACCAAAGTATTTCACACCGAATGAAGTGTCCCTGCACAGCACATTAGGAGACTTGTGGGTGTCTTATTTGGGTAAAGTTTATAACTTGACACCTTTAGTTGAAGAATACAAAGGTGAGTGACTTATTTTAGGCTTTCTTTGCGGATAATCTGCACTATTACACAGTCGCAATTTGCTTCATTTAATTAAAGCATCTGCAAACCTGAGGCTGTATCAATGTTCCTGTGCATAAATCTACAGTACGCGCTGCGAATAACCTTGGGCCTCTTTCGCTTTATGTTTGTTTTTTATAGGCGATGTACTTTTGAAACCAATTATTGAATGTGCCGGGAAGGATATCAGTCATTGGTTTGACCCAAAAACAAAAGATGTAAGCACCGAATGACTCTAATGGCTGTAGGCCGATATGCAGTATAGGGGTCTAGTAGAAACCTCTGTACTACATTCTCGTGTCATCTATATTCTCAGATCCTTACTCATGTTGACCCGTTATCTGGCTGCGTGAAATACTACACCCCTAGAGGGCGCTTCGTGCACGTGCCTCCTCCCTGCCCCCGCACTGACTGGTGTAATGATTTCGGCCGGCCGTGGTGGAAGGATAACCGCTACGAGGTCGGGTTGCTCTCTGCCAAGCCCCGCTGGATCCGCATTATCAACACCCTCACCTCCCAGGAGCAAAGGCTGGAAGTAGGCCAAACAACTTGGCAAAGTGTAGTGGGGTCTGTCATGCAAATATTTGGTGCCAGGAAAAAAAATTGTGCACTTCCCTGCTAGTATAAAAACGTGAAGCCCCGTGTAAATTAATTATTTTGAAAAGAAGCCTTGTGTAGGAGCATCAGTGAATGCTGTGTGTGTGCGAGCATATGCAAACAAGACTGAATCCTACATGCTTCTGTTATTTTCCTTTTGTCAAGTAGGTTAGCTGCACTGCGCTTTTGTATACTGAAGAGGGCAGGGTTGGTCTGTGTCTCCACCCCCCACCATGCTCATTTCACCCTCCCCTCACTCTCTGCATCTGATTCCTCTCCTGTTTGACAAAGGGAAATTTTACTGATGTTTCGCCTCTGGCCATCGAATTAGTCCAAGACTGGGCTGGTGTTTTAGGGCTGCAGATCACTGGCCCCCAGCCGCACTATGGGGTGGGCAAGCAGGCTCCTGCCAAATGCCCCATCTGGCACTGGGTGGATCTGCATCGTCCAAAGGCTTATCGGCGTGTTCCTATTG
Organism: Brachyhypopomus gauderio; assembly: GCF_052324685.1. Taxonomy (NCBI): domain Eukaryota; kingdom Metazoa; phylum Chordata; class Actinopteri; order Gymnotiformes; family Hypopomidae; genus Brachyhypopomus; species Brachyhypopomus gauderio. The sequence continues at coordinate 8,780,590 of NC_135224.1, forward strand.
TCTTTCTCCTATACTACCCACCCCACCCCAACCACCCTCATTCTGTCCTTTCCCCTCTTTCCCCTCCCTCTCCAGTGGTTCTTGGCAGTGCACCACCACTGGATCAAACTGACACAAATTCCTTTTCTCTCTTTTGGTAGATATGGGAGAATCTGCTTATATAATTCATATAAGCCCCAGTGGAGGAATTTGGGCACATGCATTTTAACTTAATAAAATCTTAGTGTTGCGTTACATCTCTATAACATCAGAGATAGCATAAAGGTTTTGTCTTTGTTTACTCACTAGGTATGCTCTGAAGAAACTCTGGATGAGATTTTGAAGCGTTACCTACACTACAACTCCCATGCACACAGCTACACCTGGAAGCACAATGGCGTGAGCCTGGACATGAGTAAGACCCTCAGTGAAAATGGCATTCCTGATGAGGATGAGGAATTCTTTGACGCTCGCATGGATCGTGACTTGTTCTCTCTGTCCATATGTCTGTACTTCAATGATGATCTCACGGAATTCTGACCTAAGATTAAGAGTTTCAGTATTGTATACAAAGTAAGAGCTGACATTGCCACCTAAATGCTATATTACAGCATCCCTGTTTTTAAGAATGTAAAATCCGTTTGTAATTCTTATTACAAGTTTACAATCTGAAAACAGTGTAAAAAGAGTATCCAGAAATATATTTGATGTGTTAAGGCATTCAAAACATAACAACTCACCATGATAAGACTGACATGGCAAATGTACTTTAAAAATTCAGTAGTTCTGACCCAGATCTTACTGGAATAATGCTACCATGTTTTGCAATATAATAAAAAGTGATTCACCTATCTGATGTCACAATGTTTCTCAACAAAGATAGCATCTTCTATAAAAGACTGCATACAGTGGCAATTGCTCAATAGGAGGTATTGAAGGTGTGTCATCCAAGGAATTACTGACTGATATGCTAAAGTAACATTCTTTCACACACTGAAAAAAATACTGCAGACACTGCCTGCATATGCATGATTTTAATATCAGCTCATTTATTAGTTTGTATTGTCATGTAAGTTCCCTTTCGGACACTGCTACTGGATATATTTTGTTCTACCTCGCATGTGTTCCTTACAACTGTCTTTATCTGAAAGCCATCATCAGAATGGAGAATATGTACTTTTATAGATTTCCAGTGTTTCTTTTTAGTAACACTTTTTAAAGACGAATAAGCAAACGGATTGTTTCCTCCACACATCAAATGGTTAATTTTTAAGCAATACAATCTGATGTAAATCTGGGCATGGCTGCGGCATAGCTCCCCAACCCCCTTCCCAGTCTTCAGACAACCCCATAGCACAACCCCTTCGCTCCAAAATAGTTTTTATACATTGGTGGGGGCCTTTAAGAATATTAAGGTAGCCATATTTGTTAGATTTGTGTGGCTCTCTGCAGTGCAGAAAGCGCGCGAGTAACTAGCGTCCGTGCACTCAGAAAATCGAGACAGTTACCAGGCAAGTCTGTGTGACGAATCGAGTGAGAGAAAAGAGTGAACGAGTTAAAATACAACTTAGAATCAGCTATACACCCCCTTTTGCTGGAACAATGTGAATGTTTTTGAGGAGGGAGGGGAGACGGGAGAGAGTGCGAGAAAGGGAGAGAGCGAGAGAAAGGAGGAGGAGGGGGGGCGTTCTGAAATAATATAGTCAGCCATTTTTTATGTAAGGGGATTTTTCTTATTGGGGGGGTTGTTAAAAAATAAATATAAGGGCGGCCATCTTTGTTTCTCTGCCTTGTAGTGTAAAATATTCCAAAACGCCCCCCACTTTTTTGTGTGACGATTTGAATATTAAATAAATATCATAATTCGGAAGGAATACACTTTTTGATCTCGAGGACGGGGTCGGTGACAGGAATATAATGTCCTCTCCTCTCCGTTCTTGTGAGGAAGATGAGGGCATGGTGGTTAATTCCGAGGGAGGAGATTTTGATGAAGAAGAAGAAGACGACGGGGATCTAGACGAGAACGCAAGCGACATAAACTCGCCGGCGGCGCCTAGAGAAACTGCAACACTTGCCGCGCCAGGTACTGTACAGACACTGGCAAACTCGGGAGCGCGCTTAGGGAAGGAATACAGCAACGCACAAAACGTACTCATAAAGCTAATCGTTAATATAGTTACAACACATGCACTTCTAAGTAACCTGCTTTCTACGGTACTCGCCGATGGCATTATTTTCTATAGCCCTCCATATCCATACGATAACCCTGCGCTTTTCGCATGGAGTTTAGAGTTTAAACAAAAGTTTACGAGTCCCCTTTCTCTTTCGCATTCCTTTAAATGAATCAGTGTTATCCTTCTATGCCGTGTTCATCTTCCTAATGATTAATTACTTTATGGATGTCACCACGTAATGTTGGTTGCTGTGAAGGTTACAAGCTACTGTAGGCTATCTACATAAGCAGATAAGAAGGGTCCCAAACCATGAATGTCGATGGCTTTGGAGTAATTGAAGAAGACGAGAGAGCAGGACTACCGGTTGATCTGTGCAGTGTTGTGACAGAATGTAAATAAACTTGACCCGACCCACTGTCACTCCGACAGCGATCGTTCAAGGCAGGACAGACAATATCTAGTTGTTTCTAGAAAACTGTAATATGTATATCTTATGTCTTCTTATGTTGGTGTTGCTAAACTAAATGTAGGTATGTGGAAATGATGCACGTATTTAATAAGGGCACCGATGAAGACGAAGAAACGTGGAGTTAGACAAAAATAATTTAATAATTTGACATTTGATATAGCCAGTATTAGGTTGCTCTGCGAGGATTGTTTGAAAGCATATTTTAAAAGTGTCAAACAGAGTTTCAGTGTGTTAAACATCGGCCCTTTTTATTGTTCAAAAAGTGCTTCTTTCCCAAGCTGAACAAGTGCACAAATCAATTTATGCGTCCCTTCCTGCACTTGTAACCCCCAGCGACCTCCGGCATCGGTTTGACTGGTGATTTGGTCCCAGGTGTAGGACTTCGCGGTGGTGGGTGGGGGGGGGTTAGTCGTCGCAGTTCATCGCTTTGCGACGCATGGCTTGCGGCCTCACAATCACCGAGCCCCGAGTGCTTGTTGCTGCCGCCTCTGGCTGCATGAAGCGAGCTGAGCGGGAAAAAATGCAGAGAGCCTCGCGCGGGCGCCCGCTGCGTCTGACCGACAAAGGCAGACAAGAAAATCGAAGTAATTTATTAAGTACAATGGCGACCGCCTGCGATAGTATGGAGCTGGTTTTCTCTTCCTATATGAACCGATACGCTGCCAGAGCGTGCATGTCTTTACATCTCGTCTTGAACATGAAAACGCTTTATAAGATTAACTTATTTCTTTATAGTGTAGGCTACTGTGCCTATGTCTGTCGTTAATTAAAAAAATATATGCACGCACAGTTAAGACAATGGCAGTTGCGTCAGATGATTATGGAAATATTGAAAAAATGTATATAAATATATTTGAGTCATTCGATTGTATGCAGGAGAAAATATGGTCAGTAATTACAAAAAGGGAAAGGATACAGTATAACATCTGTATCGGTTACATAGCTCTAGGTGTCTTTTGCACAAATGCATGTTCATTTTTAATATTTATTATTTGGAATGATGATACATGTGTGGATGTCATCTATTGTTGAGCATCCAGAACTCTTTTTCTTTCATTGAAAGTCCCCTGGGGTAGTTAGACTGCATGCATTGTGTTGCTTTTGAAGATCACATGTTAAACCTTGCAGATTAGTGTGGGTCAAAAGTTGAATAAGACAGTTCCTCAGCATCAGTGGCTGCTCTAGCACCCCCTGTGATGTTCCCAAGTGTCAAACTATTGTTGGGTATAATTGCATCGGAAAGCTTTTGAAGGGATAATTTGTAGGCTTTGTAAAGCATTATCATCAGTAGCGTTAGTCGCTATTCTCCTTACGTACCCCCCCGGTGTCCTTCAATGGCTTCTTGTAGATGGCGGTGAGGATGGGGGGGAGAACTCGGATCGGGACAGCCTGGGAAAGAGGAAGCGAGGTCCCAAGAAAAAAAAGGAGACAAAGAAGAAAGACAAAGATGGCAAGACCGTCAAACCACGCAAGCGCAAAAAGATAGTATGTTGTTTATAGCATGTTTATAGTATGTTGTATGTGGCATGTTGTTTATAGTATGTTGTATGTGGCATGTTTATAGTATGTAGTTTGTAGCATGTTGTTTATGGTATGTTGTTTGTAGCATGTTGTTTATGGTATGTTGTTTGTAGCATGTTGTTTATAGTGTGTTGTTTGAAGCAAGTTGTTTGTAGCATGTTGTTTATAGTATGTTTGCAGCATTTTGTTTATAGTGGGTTGTTTGGAGCAAGTTGTAGCATGTTGTTTATAGTATGTTGTTTTTAACATGTTTATAGTATGTTGTTTGTAGCATGTTGTTTGTAGTATGTTGTTTGTAGCATGTTGTTTATTGTGTGTTGTTTGTAGCATGTTGTTTATAGTATGTTGTTTGTAGCATGTTGTTTATAGTATATTGTTTGTAACATGTTTATAGTATGTTGTTTGTAACATGTTGTTTATAGCATGTTGTTTGTAGCATGTTGTTTCATTTGGCAGACCCTCTTCCCTCTTCCTTCTCCTCTGCATTCATTTTAATAGAGTGCAATCGCTGGTATGATCTCTGAAGTCTAACCTGGCACCTCCGTCTCTCAGGACAGTGACGTAGAGAGGGACTCGGAGCAGGACTACGGAGTCAATTCGGACAGCGCGGCCAGCGATTATGGAGGGGAGAAAAAAAAGAAAAAGAAACATAAAGACAAGAAAGAAAAGAAGACCAAGAAGAAGAAGAAAGCTGATGACGATAGCATGCAGGAGGAGACCACTAAAGTAAGGCAGCTGCTTGGTTCTCTTGATAGCAGTTTTCATTTTTACAGTCGATGCTGTTACAAAACTATTTGGATGTTTCCCCTTCAACTGTATACTTCAAAACAGTAAATAACTATATTTAAAATTGTATACAAAATCGGTCCTTTGTCACGTTCTAATTCATTGGTCTTTGTAGAAGTTTAATTCTAAATTTTGATAGAGACCCCTGCAGTGTTACTGCATGATGACAGACACGTCATAATAACGAAACTTATTATTTCAACCAGATACACATATAACAACACTGCATGTTTGGGTCATTGTCATTGTCATTGTCATTGTTTGGGTACGTCTTTCCCTCAGCCTGTAGAACAGAAGACATCTGCTCAGCTGGCCAAAGACTGGGGCCTGGAGGATGTAGATCATACCTTCACAGAGGAAGACTACCGGACGCTCACCAACTACAAGGCCTTCAGCCAGTTCATGAGGTACTGAGCCTAATCTAGTGACAGAAGCTGGAGCCATGTGTGAGAGTGGTCGTACGCATCCATGCATTACTTAGGACAGTTGCCTATGTTTTGGTCTGGTTCACTACACAGGCCTATGATAGCTAAGAAGAATCCTAAAATCCCAATGTCCAAGATGATGACCATCCTGGGTGCGAAATGGAGAGAGTTCAGCTCCAACAACCCCTTCAAAGGTTCAGCTGCTGCCGTGGCAGCTGCTGCTGCCGCCGCGGCAGCGGCTGTTGCCGAGCAGGTCTCTGCGGCAACTGCCTCTCCGGAACCGCCCCCTCAGCCACCCCCTCTTCGCAAGGCCAAGACCAAAGAAGGGAAAGGTGAGTGGGGAGGAACATGGTGTCGTCCTCATCTCTTTTTAACAGTAGCGTGTAAATCATACTGAACTGTGCCAATCATTGCATGCATTCATCTTCTTTCCAGAACTGTGTGAGGACTTTTAATCTCTGAACCTGGAATTGACACCTCTAGTTTACATTGTAATTTATGTTGTTGCTTTTGACCAATAAGTGTATCTTTACACTTTTGAGTGAGTCTGTAGTACATCCCTGTGTGAGTGCTCCTTCGTCTGTGTCTGACAGGCCCGGGCTATAAGAAGCGCAGTAAGAGCCCTCGTGTCTCTGACAAGAAGAAGCCCAAACCTAAAAAAATGGCTCCCCTCCGGATCAAACTGGGGGCCCTTGGGGGCAAACGAAAGAAGAGCAGCTCGGTGAGGAGACAGGCTGGGTTTGTGTGGTGGGTGGGCAGTGCAACCCAGAGCTCTTCTCTAGCTTGTGTGTATGTGATTTTTGTGAACGCCTTTAGCCCTGTGTGCCAGTTCTTCAGGGAGCGAGGATATAGGGTAAGAGTAGCCAGGTCTGGTCCTAGAGGATTTGCATTCCTTCACAGTTTAGTGATCTTACGGTCAGATGTGCTGGATTCCGGCCAGTGATGGCTTAGTTACCTTGAAAAAGTAATCTGATTTCTGATTACTCCTTTAAAAAGTAACATAGTTACGTTTCTGATACATTTCCTGACATTTAAATAATGTATCTCCTGACATCACGTTTGTGTAGCTGTGCTGTATTATTTGTAAATGTATTTGTAAACGTAGTAATACAAGCAAACTATTCAGTCAGAAAATACAATTAAAATTTCAAGCATTTTCCAGTACTGTAGCCAAAATTCCAGCACTTTTCAAACCTGGCACACAAAGCAACATTAAAATTAATCAGGTAAATGTTCCTTCCCCTGTTTTTGAGGGGTATTTCTTTATACTACCACATATCGTTATGGAGAACACTGCAAAGAATGACGTGTAAAACGCGTTCGCCGCTCTCACAGGTTCACGTGCACAGTTGCTTGGATAAGTAACTTTAATCTGATTACTGGACTGGAAATAGTAACTCATTATATTACTTGTTACCGAAAAAAGTGGTAAGATTAGAGTAACGCGTTACTAAGTACTGACATCACTGATTCTGGCACACCAGGCCTAGAGGCAGGGAACCTCCGATGTAGATTTGTAAAGCCTTCTGTGTGGCGAGTGTTGTGCGTGTGTATCCCAGAGGTTATTTGAGTTGCAACAAACAAAAAAGTGCATGATAATGGCGATACTCAATAATAAGTAGTGAAAATGCACATGTCTGCTGTTCATTTAAGGGTTATTCTGTAAGTTTATGTGTGTGTGTGTGTGTATATGTGCAGAGTGAAGATGTGGACGACGACGACTCCGAGCAGGAGAACTCAAGCGTGCACAGTTCCTCGGTGCGCTCGGACAGCTCCGGCCGTGTCAAGAAGAACAAACGAGGCCGTCCGGCCAAGAAGAAGAAAAAATGTAGGTGACATTTGCATTTTTTCTCCTTTTAGTGTGCTTGGAGGGTTCATGTCTTTATAGTATGGAAGAACCTTGGAGGTTATGTCAGGTCTGTATGTTAGCGACTGGGATGTTTAACACCCCCCCCCCCCCCCCTTTCTCAGTGGTGGGAGAGGAGGACGGGGACGGCTATGAGACGGATCATCAGGACTACTGTGAGGTGTGCCAGCAGGGTGGGGAGATCATCCTGTGTGACACGTGTCCCAGAGCGTACCACCTGGTGTGTCTGGAGCCCGAACTGGAGAGGGCCCCAGAGGGCAAGTGGAGCTGCCCCCACTGCGTAAGTCACCCTCCAGTATGTTTAAGGAAATGTATGTAAGGAAAATGTTTTGATGAGTTTAGAACATTTCATTTTCCTGCAGTGGTCAGATCAAAAGGGCAAATTACTTGATTTATTGTTGTGACAATAAAAGGTGTCAAAGATAAATGGGAAAACCAGGTTTCATTTTTGTAAAAATGCAGTTGTTTTTAAATGGCTTCTTAAGGCTACAGTCATGCACTTAAAATTCATCACTCGCATATAGCTCATTTTCTAAATGTCAGTTTATGAACCTTCTTTTAATTTGTTTACCCATAGCTGTGTCTTAGTTTTAATTTGAGATAGAAAGTCACCTCATAATTCTGGGATGCACCCTCCACCAGGAGAAAGAAGGGATCCAGTGGGAGGCTAAGGAGGAGGACTTTGAGGAGTTTGAGGAAGAGTGTGACGATGGAATGGTACCGGACACAGGACCAGGGGGAGGAGAGGAAGAGGAGGATGACCACATGGAGTTCTGCCGTGTGTGTAAAGATGGGGGAGAACTGCTATGCTGTGACTCCTGCCCTTCCTCTTACCACATTCACTGCCTCAACCCTCCTCTGCCTGAAATCCCCAATGGAGAATGGCTCTGTCCCCGATGCACAGTGAGTATAGGGCAGGCTCAACTGAACTGAGATCAGGTGATGCAATACTGACAAACTGTACCTTATCGGCACAAACTGATTTAAACTGACTTGAATCAATTGTGTCACTGAAATAAAAAAAATGCATTATGACATGCCACAAATGGTCCGGTGCATCTGTCATTTGTCAATTTTGTTATGCATCTCTCAGTGTCCGCCCATCAAAGGGCGGGTGCAGAAGATACTGCATTGGCGATGGGGGGAGCCTCCGCCCCCAGTGCCTGTTCCTCCACCCCCAGATGCTCCCCCTGATGCTCCGCCCCCACCCCCCATGAAGGGCCGTCCCGAGAGAGAGTTCTTCGTGAAGCTGGCAGGACAGTCCTACTGGCACTGTACATGGATCACTGAGCTTCAGGTGTGTGTGTGTGTGTGTGTGTGTGTGTGTGTGTGTGTGTGTCTGTGTGTGTGTGTAAGAGAGAGAGAGCGAGAGAGAGGGATAGCAGAAAAACACATTCCATTTTTATTACAGAATTGCACAGGCTGGTGACCCATACTGTTCCAGAACTAGAGAATTGGAATGGGGGGAGAATACAGACAGGGGAGTGTTAAGAATGGAGGGTTCGGGACTGAAAAACATCGTCAGCATCCTTTTCTTTCTTTCATTTCTCCGTCCTTAGCTGGAGATCTTCCACTCCGTGATGTTTCGTAACTACCAGCGGAAGACCGACATGGACGAGCCGCCCAGTCTAGACTACGGCTCAGGAGGAGAGGAGGATTCTGGGAAGAGTGAGAAACGACGAGCCAAAGACCCCCAGTATGCCATCTTAGAGGAGAAGTATTATCGCTACGGCATTAAGCCCGAATGGATGATGGTGCACCGGATAATTAACCACAGGTGAGCCCTGATGTGTACAGCGCCAGGTAACATACGCGCAGAGGATTTTGTGGATAATCTATTGTGCCTTCTGCAAACATTGACCTGTGTGTGTGTGTGTGTGTGTGTGTGTGTGTGTGTGACTGTAGTGTGGATAAGAAGGGGAACTACCACTACCTGGTGAAGTGGAGAGACTTAACTTATGATCAGTGTACGTGGGAGAAGGATGACTTGGACATCCCAGAGTTTGGCATCCATAAGGCAGCTTACTGGAGACACAGGTACCAGTAAGATGAACGAGTGAAGAGGACGATCGTTCCATTGAATCCCATTTCAGCCACTGGGCCCTTCTAAGCATTGATCTATGTATTTATGCATTCTCATATTTAGTACAATATAACCACTGCGTAATTGAATTTCTTTCATGGATAATGTTTCTGTTTAGCTGTGTGTTTTATAAACCACTTAAACCCCCGAACACTGGACAAGTCTTTGCCGTGTCTTGAAGGGAGGAGGTGATGAAGGAGGACCCGGACAAGCCGAGGTGCATGAGGAGAAGGGAGGAGAACGACGAAGCTCCTGGCACTCCTGTCAATGACGTGAGTACGGAGGCCGCCCGTCCTCCCTCTCCCCATCTCTTACTCCAGTGGAGAAGTATCAGGTCGTTTCCTGGTGAAAATCAGGTCGTTTCCTGGTGAAAATCAGGTCGTTTCCTGGTGAATATCTGGTCGCTTCCTGATGGGTGTCATTCCAAATTGTTGCTCCTGCCCCCCTCCAGCCCACGATAAAGTACGAGGAGCAACCCGAGTTTGTGACGGTGACGGGGGGCACGCTGCACCTCTACCAGCTGGAGGGCCTGAACTGGCTGCGCTTCTCCTGGGCTCAGGGCACCGACACCATCCTGGCCGACGAGATGGGCCTGGGCAAGACCATCCAGACCATCGTCTTCCTCTACTCGCTGTTCAAAGAGGTTCGCAGGGCTCCGCGGGCGCATTTGGTCCAGATAACGGTCACGTTTGAGAGGGAATTTTTGTTCGGGCTGATGGTTGATGACGTTTATGTGACTCTTGAGTCATTCTCCGTGTCTCGGTGCGTGTAACCTCTCTCTGTGTCTACGGTCCAGGGCCACACTAAGGGGCCGTTCCTGGTGAGCGCCCCCCTCTCCACCATTATCAACTGGGAGAGGGAGTTTGAGATGTGGGCTCCGGATTTCTACGTGGTCACCTACACGGGAGACAAAGACAGTCGAGCCATCATCCGCGAGAACGAGTTCTCCTTCGATGACACGGCCATAAAAGGCGGGAAAAAGGCCTTCAAACTGCGGGTGAGAAGGGGAGAGGAGAGGAGTTGAGGGTCAGGGAGAGGAGGAGAGAGAGGAGTAGGTAAAGGTATTTTAAGTACCTAGACCCAGTAGCAGTGATCTTCACCATTCATTGCAGTGGCACAATGTTCAGATGGCCCCTCGGTGCTCTGACAAGTCACCATTGTGTTGAGAGCTGTCTTGCTAATTTTCTCTCCCGCTTGTCAGTCGGGGGGACTTGACGGCTTGCTCAGAATCGCTGAGCGGCGCTTAGATATGTTTCCCTGCTGCTCCACTAGACCGAAGCAGCGTGAAGAGAGTGGGCGGATAGCAAAAGAGTGCGGCGAAGCACAGAAGTAGATTTAGAGGAGAAAGGAGAGGAGATGAACCAGACGAGGGGACAACACAGGAGTATGTTCAGATTTTTATCCTGTCTCTGTGTCTCTCAGAAAGAAGCTCCTATTAAATTCCACGTGTTGCTGACCTCCTATGAGCTGGTGACCATAGACCAGACGGCCCTGAAGTCCATAGAGTGGGCCTGTCTAGTGGTGGATGAAGCTCACCGCCTCAAAAATAATCAGTCCAAGGTATCTGTGTGTGTGTGCGCACTGTGTGTCTGGGTGCTTGAGTTTTGTGTTCACACAAGTGCGGTTACTCCCTATTTGATTCTAATTTAGTGTAGCTAACTTAATTCACAATAAAAGTTCGGTGAATAGTTCAATGAGTGTGTTAAAAAGGCTCTGTTATAAAAGCTGAAACGAGCTTGTGTGTGTGTGGTCAGTTTTTCAGGCGCCTGAATGACTATAAGATTGACCATAAGCTGCTGCTAACAGGCACGCCTCTTCAGAACAACCTAGAGGAACTCTTTCACCTGCTTAACTTCCTCACCCCAAACCGCTTCAAGTGAGGACAAGAACGCACACACTTCCTAACAATCCCTGAAAAATATGCTATGCACTATTTATCTTGTTTATACCTTTGGTTGTCATGAGATGATGTCAAACATGTGACGTGTCTTTTATGACTACCTGAATGTGCTTCAAGACTAACCCTAAACTCTAAATCTTTACTTAATCTCATTCACTGAGATTAATAGTTTGGCACATTCATAAATTACGATACATATGTTTTGTAAATAAATTTTTTGACCATTTTTTGAAAAATGTTTAAGTACACAATGAAGCACACATATACAGAACTCTCTCTCTCTCTCTCTCTCTCTCTCTCTTCCCCTCTGCAGTAATCTGGAGGGCTTTCTGGAGGAGTTTGCCGACATCTCCAAAGAGGACCAGATCAAGAAGCTTCATGACCTGTTGGGCCCACACATGCTCAGGCGGCTGAAGGCAGACGTGTTCAAGAACATGCCTGCCAAAACAGAGCTGATCGTGCGTGTGGAGCTCAGTCCCATGCAGAAGTGAGGGACGATGCCCCCCAACACACACCTGGGGGGGGGGGGGGGGGGGGGGGGGGGGGGGGGGTATAGTCATGTGTGAAGTCCCCAGTGAAGTAAAGTCTGGGTATGTTGGGGTTACAGAGGCGGATGGTGGAGAATGAGAGAATGATATAATTAAGTAAGGAAAGTGGGGTGACAGGACTTGGGTAACTGCAGAAGGAGAAGGCTGGTTTATTTTAACCTTTGTGTGTGTGTGTGTGTGTGTGTGTGTGTGTGTGTGTGTGTGTGTGTGTGTGTGTGTGTGTGTGTGTGTGTGTGTGTGTGTGTGCGTCTTGAAAAGGAAATACTACAAGTTTATTCTCACACGGAATTTTGAGGCGCTAAACTCTAAGGGTGGAGGGAACCAGGTTTCTCTGCTCAACATCATGATGGATCTGAAGAAATGCTGCAATCACCCCTACCTCTTTCCTGTGGCCTCTGTGGTGAGACACACACACACACCCCTATACTGTTAGTGTTGCTCCAACCACTGTAAAAAAAATGCATAACCCTTTTGTATTCTTTTGTTTAGATTTGTTTCATAGACAAATACATAAAATGCTGCCACCTTGTGTCTGAAAGAGACACTACATTATTGGTCAGTTAATATGACACAATACTGTATAGAATGGACCAGATGTTTTAGCTTCTTTCATACATACACTGAGTTTGGCAGGTTCCCGTTCTCCCTTCTCTAACATACTTGATCTAACTCATCAGTTCTTTAGTACATATTTTAGTACATATGTGCTGTAGCACTAACATTGTGTGTGTGTGTGTTTCTGTGTGTGTGTGTGTGTGTGTGTGTGTGTGTGTGTCTTGTAGGAGGCCCCTAAGACTCCAAACGGGGCTTATGAGGGCGTTGGCCTCACAAAGTCTTCTGGGAAACTGATGCTGCTGCAGAAAATGCTGAGAAAACTGAAAGAACAGGGCCACCGTGTGCTGGTGTTCTCTCAGGTACACACACACACACACACACACACACACACACACACACAAACACACACACACACACACACACACACACACACACACAAACACACACACACACACACACACACACACACACACACACACACACACACACACACACACACAAACACACACACACACACACACACACACACACAAACACACAAACACACACACACACACACACACACACACACACACACACACACACACACAAACACACACACAAACACACACACACACACACACAGTACTGACACAGCATGCTCACACACACACACACACACACACACACACACACACACACACACACACACACACACAAACACACACACACACACACACACACACACACACACACACAACACACACACACACACACACACACACACACACACACACACACACACACACAGTACTGACACAGCATGCTCACACACACACACACACACACACACACACACACACACACACACACACACACACACACACACACACACACACAGTACTGACACAGCATCCTCACACACTCACACACACACACACACACACACTCACACACACACACACAGTATTGACACAGCATGCTCACACACACACACACACACACACACAGTACTGACACAGCATCCTCACACACACACACACACACACACACACACACACTGACAGGGCAGGGCCACTGCATGCTGGTGCTCTGTCATGTACACACACACACACACACACACACACACACACACACACACACACACACACAGTACTGATACAGCATCCGCATACACACACAAACACTTGAGCACTGATAGCGCATCCACACACACACACACACACACACACACACACACACACACACACACACACACACACACACACACACACACACACACACACACACACACACACACACACACACACACAGGGAAGCCCTTTGCACACTGAGCTCACATTCACTCCCTAACGCTCCATGTTTACGACAGATGACTAAGATGCTGGACTTGCTGGAGGACTTCCTGGACTACGAGGGTTATAAGTACGAGCGCATTGATGGTGGCATCACTGGCGCTCTGAGACAGGAGGCCATTGACAGATTCAACGGTGAGAACACCTCCAGTTCAGCGCCTGTCCAACATTTATTTAAACAGAGATGGATTTCTACATTTTTACAATTTCTGTCGCCTAATGATCGTTCAGGTCCAGTCTTGGTACGGTGGTGTGAATGTACATTTGCCTGAACTCACTCTTCTGTCTCTCAAAAATTTTTTCCAGCTCCAGGAGCAGTTCAATTCTGCTTTCTCCTTTCCACAAGGGCAGGGGGTTTGGGCATCAATCTGGCAACCGCAGATACTGTCATTATCTTTGACTCTGACTGGAACCCTCACAATGATATTCAGGTATAGAGTGCAACAACACACGGACATGCAGAGACAGGCTAGCCCTAAGTGGAGAAGTCTTATTTGCCTGTCAGTTTTGATGCTTTGATAGTTTGACTCTTTTTCACCGAAATGTCATTTTGAAGACATTACAGATCCAGCCTAAATGAGTTTGGAAGAAGAAACACGTCTGAACATGTTTAAAGATGTTTGTTTGTCCTAACCGATGATCTGCTGACACAGTCTGATTTTGCCTGCATTTCACTCTTGTCTCTCGTCTCTCACTCTGTCTCTGATCTCTCTCACTCTTTATCACTATTATTCGGTCTCTTTTTTACTCTTCCCTTATCGCTTTCACTCTTCTCACCCTCTTGTTTGATATCTCTCTCTCTCTCTCTCTCTCTTCTCTGTCTCAGGCCTTCAGTCGTGCCCACAGGATTGGCCAGGCCAATAAGGTGATGATCTATCGCTTTGTGACCCGTGCGTCCGTGGAGGAACGCATCACCCAGGTGGCCAAGCGCAAGATGATGCTGACCCACCTGGTGGTGCGTCCGGGTCTGGGCTCCAAAGCCGGCTCCATGTCCAAGCAGGAGCTGGACGACATCCTCAAGTTCGGCACCGAGGAGCTGTTCAAGGATGAGATTGAGGGTGAGGGAGGACGAGGATGGAGGGATGGATGGATGGAGGGAGGGATGAACGGATGGGAAGGGAAGAGGAACTGTGGACTACTGGTTTTTTACAGTGACGGTTTACTGTAGATCACTGTAGGACACATGACTGGACTGCATATGTGTGTGTGTGTGTGTGTGTGTGTGTGTCCAGCGGGGGACAACAAAGACGAGGACAGCAGCGTGATCCACTATGACAACGCCGCCATCGAGCGCCTGCTGGACCGCAGCCAGGACGCCACAGACGACACAGACATGCAGAACATGAACGAGTACCTCAGCTCCTTCAAGGTGGCGCAGTACACCGTCCGCGAGGACGACAAGGTCAGAGCGCCACGCCCCCCGCCAGGGAGGGAGGGAGGGAGGGAGGTGGGACGACACTCCTCACGCTTCCACTCCTCGCCAGCAGATCGAGGAGATCGAGAGGGAGATCATCAAGCAGGAGGAGAACGTGGACCCGGACTACTGGGAGAAGCTGCTCCGGCACCACTATGAGCAGCAGCAGGAGGATCTGGCCCGCAACCTGGGCAAGGGCAAACGGGTCCGCAAACAGGTCAACTACAACGACGCCGCCCAGGAGGACCAAGGTCAGACACGCCACGTCACACGTCACGCGTCATGCGCCACGCGCCACACGCGCTGAGGCTCGCCCACTCCCACCCCGTCACATTTGCCGGCCTGTTGCCAGATATTCTGCAAAGTGTGTCTTTTTTCCCCTCTTTTTATCAGTCCTGCAGCCTGTTGTGCTCTTTCTAAAGGCAGCTAGGAGATGAATAGCTCGGAGTCCAGGCCATTGAATCACCTGAGCAGAGAGCAGCACCAGTGCATTAGACAGAAGGGTTGGGTGTTCCAGATATAGTCCAGATACCCTGGAGTCTTTTTTTCCTCTTTAAATGCTTCCTGGAAAGATACGGCAAGACTCTTGGACACCGTTGCTGGATTTAGGTTTGCTTGCTAAGCTATGAGTCAAAGCAGGCCCGCTGTTGGACGTGTGTGTGATGTGAGCTCACACGCGGCTGAGTTTGTTGTACCGTGTCAGCCTGACTCTGTGCTCCGCTGTTTCAGAGTGGCACGCTGATATCTCCGACAACCAGTCTGAATACTCGGTGGGCTCAGAGGAGGAAGACGAGGACTTTGACGAGAGACCCGAGGGTGAGGAAGGCAGACACACACACACACACACACACACACACACACACACACACACACACACCTCTGGGTGGGTTAGTCAGAGCGTGTAAGATGACTGTTGTGGCTTTGTTGCAGAAACATGGCGTGTCCCGCGGTGCATGATCTCGATTACCGCGGTGTTGTTTAGGTCATGACCTTCAGCGTGTGTTTGTCCTTCGTGCAGGTCGGAGACAGTCCCGCAGGCAGATCAGAAATGAGAAAGACAAACCACTGCCCCCCCTGTTGGCCAGAGTCGGGGGCAACCTCGAGGTAAAAGAGGCCCACTCTTTCATACGCACTACTCGTGTTTCTCAGCTTCGCCAGAGATTTCTGACGTATTTCTTAAGTGCTTTTGACTGTACGCATATTACAGTCAACCCCAGCATTCTGACCAGTGATTCTGAGGATTTATTGGCGCTTGTAAAGCGCTTGATCACTCGCTGGGCTGGTGGAGCCGGTGAGCACAATAGCTCCGGCTTTGATCCCTTCAGAACACAACCAGATAACAGATCTGCCCCATGCCTCTCTCTATGCCCCTCTCTGACCCTCTCTGCCCCCTTTGCCCCCCTCTGCCCCTCTCTGACCCTCTCTGCCCCCTCTGCCCCTCTCTGCCCCTCTCTGCCCCCTCTGCCCCTCTCTGACCCTCTCTGCCCCTATCTGCTCCCCTCTGCCCCTCTCTGCCCCCTCTGCCCCTCTCTACCCCTCTCTGACCCTCTCTACCCCTCTCTGACCCTCTCTGCCCCCTCTGCCCCTCTCTGCTCCCCTCTGCCCCTCTCTACCCCTCTCTACCCCTCTCTGACCCTCTCTGACCCTCTCTGCCCCTCTCTACCCCTCTCTGCCCCCTCTGCCCTTTCCTTTCCATTCTTTTACCCTGTTGTTTGTACAGAACCACACTAGTAATTTTTCTTTTTTTTTCCTTTTTGTGCCAAGTTAATTGAAAACACAAGTGAATTATTTATTATTAATGTAGCTATGCACTTTTATTGCCAGGTTTAAATGATCTTGTGTGGGCTGTTTGCCTGTTTGCACTACTGGAAGTATATAAGTATATAATTCCTCTTTTCTTAGACTCAGAATCATGAATGAGTATGCCTCAGTGACTGAAGTCTTATATGCTCTGTTTGTTCATGCATGGCGGCTTTGACGCACCACATTGCCAGAGCCATCAAACCTCCTCCACGCGAAACTGCACCTTCGAAACAGCACGTGCCGTTTGCATGCGTGTTTGTTTGCGTTGCAGGTGTTGGGCTTTAACACTCGTCAGAGGAAGGCCTTCCTGAACGCGGTGATGCGGTGGGGTATGCCTTCGCAGGACGCCTTTTCCTGCCAGTGGCTGGTGCGAGACCTGCGAGGCAAAAGTGAAAAAGAGTTCAAGTAAGAAATCCTCCCGAGGAGAGCGTGAGTAACGTCGAGTGAAACACGAATCCGCGGCAGACGGCCGCAAGACGAAGGGGGAGGATTAGCGGGGCCGCCCAGAGGGCCGCGGCGTTTACTCGACAAGCCTAATCCATCACCTCTCCCGTCCTCCCTCTGACTCTCGCTCTTCTCTCTCTCTCTCTCTCTCTCTCTCTCTCTCTCTCTCTCTTCCTGCTCTTTTCTCTTCTTGTCTCCCGTCCTGCTGCTCCGGGCAGGGCTTACGTGTCTCTTTTCATGAGGCACCTGTGCGAGCCCGTGGCCGACGGCTCGGAGACGTTCGCCGACGGCGTACCCAGGGAGGGGCTCTGCAGGCAGCCCGTACTGACCCGCATCGGAGTCATGAGCCTGGTGAAAAAAAAGGTTGGCTTCTGGATTGCCTGTTTATTTGTGATGTCGGTTTTATGCCTGTCGAGATCGGTTGCAAATATCTCAAGTCAACCTAACTTAAACGTCCCGTTTATAGTTTAAATATAAAGATAGAAGTCATTTGAATGGTTAGGAGCAGGACACGTTTTTTTTGCTACGAGGTAGGTACACCTAGTGCCCGAAAAGACTGCTGCCCTATGTCTATTTAAATAGCACATCTAATGTTTCAGGCAGGAATGATGATAAAACCACCTGAACATGCTTGCCCCCATTTGCTGTAGTAAACTGCATGCGCATACGAAATTTGAGCTATTGTGTTGCATAGGCCTAATCTGTATAAAAAGTGCAGCACAAATGCATGAACAGAATACATACACAATGCAACCCGGACCATTACATTAAAGAAAACCACTGAAATATCTGTGAAAGAGATTTATGAGAGAGTTTTTTTTTGTCAGCAGAGAAAAGTGGAACAGTTAAGATGAGCCAAAAAAGGAAATTTAATTAAAGCCCTGATTAACTCTGGGGTTAGTGTGTAATGGTGTTTCCTGTGCCGGTGCGTGCAGGTGCAGGAATTCGAGCACATTAACGGGAGGTGGAGTATACCCGAGCTGAAACCGGAGATCACTGCAGACTCCAAGAAATCTTCAAGGGCTTCGTCTCCTGCTATCAAAACAGCCACTCCAACACCCGAGCAAAGTTGCACCAACACACCATGCACCTCCAAGCCAGGTGCCTGCACACACACACACACACACACACACACACACACACACACACACACACCCAACATCCATAGATGTGAACTCTTATCACCCACATACACCCACCTATACATACCCATCTGCTCATAGTCAAGCTCATAATAGAAGACAGCAGACATCGTTTGTCCACTAGAGGGAATAGTGTCCCTTGTTTGAGCAGGCCGTGCTCAAAACCACATGCTGCTCGTTCGTGAGTTTGCCTTCAGCCACACATTTAAGAGGCTACAGCTGTTCCGGAATGTTCTTGCTGATGATGAATGGTTACATTTTGGGATACAATTTCTGTGTTCAGAAATTCTCTGCTTGAAGTGACACACACGACTAAACCACACGTACGCACACATGCGTAGGACGCGCAACAATGCAGCAGGAGGTCCAGATATGTGTGCACAGAGAGAGACGAACGTGTACGTACGTACGCATGACCAGATCTGGCTTGTGCTCTGTAGCCACACCCTGTCCACCTGACAAATCAGAGAGGAGCGGAAAGGAGGGAGAGAAGGACGAGGGGGAGAACCAGACTGAAGCGGAGAGGGAGAAGGAGAAAGGAAGAGAGGGAAAAGAAGGAGAGAGCATAGAAAGTCCAGAATCTAGAGAGGTAAGAGAGTGCATGAGTGCATGAGTGCATGAGTGTGTGTGTGTGTGTGTGTGTGTGTGTGTGTGTGTGTGTGTGTGTGTGTGTGTGTGTGTGTGTGTGTGTGTGTGTGTGTGTGTGTGTGTGTGCATGAGAGCTGGTAGAGCCTGGTGCTAGTAACACCAAAGGCCATGGGTTGGTACTGTCATACTGATAAACATGTAAGTCATTCTGGATCAGCATCTGTAATAAAAGAGAGAAGGAAGGTTCATGTGGCATGTGGATGTGCTGTTGGACATGTGGATGTGCTGTTGGACATGTGGATGTTTGTGTGGGTGGGTGAGTCAGTAATTAAACTTCAGTGGTCAGGCAGGGCAGGAGGTGTTTGTGTGTGTGTGTGTGTGTGTGTGTGTGTGTGTGTGTGTGTGTGTGTGTGTGTGTGTGTGTGTGTGTGTGTGTGTGTGTGTGTGTGTTAGGACACAAAAAGACATTCATTTACTCCATTCTGCAGCCTGCTGTAACTCTAAAGGACAGTGAGAAGGACCCTCCACCCAGTGAGAAGCCTGCCACCCCCGAGTCCTCCATAGCAGTGGCTACGGGAGACGGTAAACTGAAGGGCACTGAGCCCAGTCCTCCCTCACCAAAGACCAAAGAGAAGGGCGGAGAGGAGGAGAGCTCTAAGAAAGAGGCCACGAACGACAAAACAAAAGATGAAGTTGTGTCAGACCTCCCCGCAGTCAAAGACGAGAATCAAGGTAGTCCCGGTTTTCATCTACAGCATTGACACCCCCCCGAACCATTGTTTCATTGAGCTTGTCTGCTGTTGCAGGGGCTGAGAAAGGGAGCAAAAGTGAGAAAGTAGGAGCATCAGAAAAACTCGGGGAGGAGAAAGAAAAGAGTGAGGATGCACCTGTTCCTACGGAAACAACCGAGAAGAAGGAAAAAGTAGAAGTGTTGGAGGTTAAGAACGGTGAGTGCTGTACTTCTCACCACCGTTACCATCCCATCATAACTGTCTTATTAAGAATCCACTCTGATTGCGTTGCTGGCCACAGAAGAAGTAAAGGGAGAAAAGGATGCTGGGAAAGAGGTCAAAGGGCAGAAGGAGGACACAGCCAAGGGCAACGGCAGACCAACAGAACGCCCACGGTTCATGTTCAACATCGCAGATGGTGGATTCACAGGTAACGTAACCCGCCCAGGAGGATAAGGTGTCGACGCGGCTCCGCTGGTGCTTTGCACCGTAGAAACACGCAGTTCTGGTTTCCCCTCAAACCGTTCGGAGAACCTGAGCCCAGCTTAGAACAAAAAGCGCTGAATGCGAACTCTGCTACACTGGTGAACCCAGCTCGGCGTGACCCGACCGCGGTCGAGCGTGCACGAGTCCGTTGGAACGCTGGCAGGCTGGTTGCGTGCCCTTCAGAGCCTGCTTTACACACACACACACACAACGGCGCTGTTTCCCGGGACGAGGTTTGACGACCCGGTGCTGTGCACGCCTCTCACTCTCCGCAGAGCTGCACACTCTGTGGCAGAACGAGGAGCGAGCGGCCATCTCCTCCGGCAAGGTGAACGAGATCTGGCACCGACGGCACGACTTCTGGCTGCTGGCGGGCATCGTGGTGTATCCTTGGAGATTGGTGTCGTAACGCCACACCTATGTGTGTGACTGCGTCCATGCATGCGTGTACGCACATATGGACCTGACTGTGACTCTTTATATTAGTTATGCATTTCTCTATGTGACTATGATTGATATATATGACTTGTTCGTGGGGATTATGACAGAAGCTTGTTGCAGAACAAATTCATACCATGTGGTTGGAGAATTGAGAGTTGGTTGTCCACATTTGAACCTTAACTTCTGCCCTCTCGCAGTCATGGCTATGCGCGGTGGCAGGACATTCAAAACGACCCCCAGTTCGCCATCGTCAACGAGCCATTCAAGTCCCAGGCTAACAAGGGTAACTTTCTGGAGATGAAGAACAAGTTTCTGGCCAGGAGGTTCAAGGTAAGACTTCACCCCCATTTAGAAGAACCGGTTTCACCGTATTTAAAGTGCATTTGTGAGCCAGTCCACGTTAAGGCACGGGTAAGGTATTAAAACCTCAATATCTCTTGCGGTTACATTTGGATAATAAGCAGCATGAAGGTACAAGTTGATTAAACCTGTTTCATATTGTTTCTATTTACACCACAGTAAGTATCACAGTAGCCATCTGTTGGCATACACACACATTTTCCACATTATACTTCTGAGTTCCTTGTATGAATTCAAAACACATTGCTAAATTCCCCCCGAACCTCTACAACATATACTAAAGCAGGAGCTGGTTAGGTAGAGTACGAGTGATTCATGGGAGTCTTTTATTCATCCTTATGTTAATGTGTGATGATGACAGGCTTACACATCATGCTGACACAAGCTCTTGTGCAACACAAAGTATTTTTTCTTTTACCGCTCTTCTGCCCCATCACATGTTTCATATCCCGTTCTCTACATCCTCATTCTTTGGTTCCTCACTCCCGCCCCCTCTCTCTCCGTGTCTCGTCATATAATTTGCGATGCTTTGGCCACCGCTGGCCTCTGGGTGATTTCATTAGGACGTGTTTCTGGTTAGACGCTCGAGTTTCCTTACATGTCTCGCCGGAGGGAATATGGCTCCGTCTCCGTCTTTCTCTGCCGGTTTCATCCATGCACATTTACTCCGTGGCTTCAATCCCACTTTCACTTTTTCTTCCATCCTTGTGTGCAAAAATGTCTTTTCTTTTTCATTTGCTTGCCTGGGAAGTATCTGCTTTTTCACTCATTCTTTATATCTTCTAATGTTTCTGTTTCTCTGCCACATTCGTTTTCTTCTTCGTTCCAGCTCATGCACATGCACCAGTTCCCCATTCCATTTTGTTTCCTTAATTCCTCTCTTCTCCCCCTTCTCCAAACTCCAACTTACGAACAGAACACGAATATAATCGTCTTTTACTCAGCCAACAGCTTCATCTTCAGACATTTGGCCTTTTTCTCTCTCTCTCTCTCTCTCTGTCTCTGTCTGTCTCTCTCTCCCTTTCCTCAGCTGCTGGAGCAGGCATTGGTGATTGAGGAGCAGTTGCGTCGTGCGGCGTACCTGAACATGACCCAGGACCCCACTCACCCAGCCATGGCCCTGAACGCCCGCTTTGCTGAAGTGGAGTGCCTGGCTGAATCCCACCAGCACCTCAGCAAAGAGTCACTGGCAGGCAACAAACCCGCTAACGCCGTCCTGCACAAGGGTGAGCACGGGCCGCCGCTAAGCATATCCAGGTTTTTGTGATTTGAAGACCAGAGAATTTGCACAGGTCTGCAGGAAATCTGGACTGCCCAAAGGCACCTACAGTCTGTGTGTGTGTGTGTGTGTGTGTGTGTGGGGAGACTATGTTGTAAAACACCCACTTTGCTCCATGTATTCACACACACACACACAAAAAAATGCTTTTGGAAAATCTCCATATTTCACAATATCTCTGAGATATGGGATATGGAAACACTCACAACCACAAAAGGCAATTTCAGCTAAAAATACTCCCTCTGTGAACCAGAATTCTGTTTGCTGTGTTAATACACAAAGACAAACAGACATTTGGCAGTAATCTTATTTGGCTCATCAGTTTTATTGTTTTTGCCTGTTTCTGAAAACCAAAACTGATTTCTAAATTCTTTGCAATTATTATCTGATTGGATCATTTCAGCTGATTTCAGCTAGCATGTAAAAGTTAAAACCTGTACATCTACTGGAAGTGTTTCACACAATTTGTTATACATTCTTTCTTCATGATTTACATATCTGCGTATTCTAGAAACGTCTGTGTACATATGTTTCTGTGCCCGATGTTGTGTCCCAGGGGGCTGTGATTTCCGGTGCAGAGTATACTGTGCGTGATTGGCTTGTGTAATTGGAGTGTTGACTGGATGTTAAAGCACTGTGCATTGTGTTGCTTTGAAAAGTGCTGAGAAAGGCACCATATAAGTGTAATAATTGTAGAAGTATTAATGATTAAAAAATACCAAGTTGATTTGAAATAATTACTGCATGTAAAATGTTCTCAACAATCACAAGATCAAACCAATCGATAATATCTAAATGAATTGATAGTTCACAGGCTAACAGTGGTTAAGGTAAACTGTACAATACAAAAAGGTAAACACTGCACACGTTTTGATAAGGTAAACACTTTTTTGCAGTTCAAGGTTAAGTATGTATGGATGTCTTCCATATGCTCATCTCATTCGCCCTTGTTAAAAAGAACAGTTTACTTGTGTTTTTGACTGAAAACTATCTGTCCCACATTTCAGGGGTTCTGGTTGAATGATGGATTTGCAGAATTACACGTGGCCTCCTTTCTGTACATTCCTGATGGGATGAATTGTGACATTTGTCATGTTGTAACTGCAGTCCTCAACCAACTGGAGGAGCTTCTCAGTGACATGAAGGCGGATGTGACGCGGCTCCCCGCCACCCTGTCCAGAGTCCCGCCCATAGCAGCACGTCTGCAGATGTCTGAGAGGAGCATCCTCAGCAGACTGGCCAACAAAGGCAACGAGGCACTCACCCCACCGGTAAATACCCGCCCACTCACAAAGGCCCCACCCCCCCAGTACCCCCCCCCCCCCCCCCCAAGACAGAATGGGAATGCCCACTTTGCTGTCTCTCCATCATTCCTCCAGATACTACTCAGATGTGATCTTCCTTTCCTGCAGCCTATTCCTCCAGGTCCCTATGCCACTCCACAGAACTACGGGCCCCCGTTCACACCTGCGCCCCCAGGGGCCATGGCTCTGGCCGGGGCCAACTACAGCCAGATGCCCCCGGGCTCTTTCATATCAGGTGAGCACTGCTGTTACGTTCATACAAAGAGCTTCTCCAAAAAATCATGATGAAAGATGCACCAATGGTTTCGCTTCCAGGCCTAGTTTGATTGGCCAGGGCTGGGACTCAGTGAAGAATGAGAAGGCTTACAGTAAAACACTGACCTGCAGTTCTGATTCTACATAAACCTACGGTAATTATTATTACTAAAGGAAGGGTGCGTCCTCGTTTTAAGGGAATGTCCTATTTTGAAAACCTTAAGTGATGAAACCATTGATTAGTCGACTTTAATCATGAAAGCTTTGGGAAAGAGCTTTGCATGTCATGATGTTCATTTATTTATTTAACTTTGGCATATGATTAGAAGTTAGAAAGTACATGTGCAATTTCAAGACATGCAAATTGATGCACGGAGGTGAGCTTCTTCTAACCAAAACCTGCCCTTTCAACACCTCTTTGGTGTTGTAAGGAGATTGTTAAGTGGTGGTTTACTGATTTACAATGTGGATTGGTTCAAACAAAGCTGAAGGAAGATTGAACACATTTGAGGGAAGCTAATTCAGTGTAGTATTTTGGCTTTGCTTTTAGAACCATGGAGTGTTGTTAAAATCTGGCTTTCCATGGGTGGATTTGATGAGTGAAATTTGTTGAATATACAGAGAAATGAGACAAATCTACTGGAAGGCAAACAAATATTAATGTTGTTTACTCCCTGCTGTATTTCTTAATGCTTTCAGACTTTAATAATTTATGAAAATTGTAAAAGCTTG